>NC_142486.1:30196886-30347688 GCF_049115385.1 Moschus berezovskii | reverse complement strand
TCCAACTCTCACATCCATGCATGACCACTGGAAAAACCATAGCCTTGACTAGACGGACCTTTTTTGGCAAAGTAATGTCTCTGCTTTTTAATATGCTGTCTAGGTTGGTCATAACTTTCCTTCCAAGGAGTAAGCATCTTTTAATTTCATGGCTGCAGTCAGCATCCTCAGTGATTTTGGAGCCCAAAAAAATAAAGTCTGACACTGTTTCCACTGTTTTTCCATCTATTTCCCATGAAGTGATGGAACCAGATGCCATGATCTTTGTTTTCTGAATGTTGAGCTTCAAGCCAGCTTTTTCACTCTCCTCTTTCACTTTCATCAAGAGGCTTTTTAGTTCCTCCTCACTTTCTGCCATAAGGGTGGTGTCATCTGCATATCTGAGGTGATTGATATTTCTCCTGGCAATCTTGATTCCAGCTTGTGTTTCTTCCAGCCCAGTGTTCCTCTACCTCTGTTTTTCTGTAACTGGAGGTTCCAGTTCAAAATCTTGCAGACTTGAGACCTAAGAAGAGTTGATTTTTTGGTTTGAGCTCGAATGTAAGAAAATACTAATAGCTCAGACAAAGTAGGTGAAGGTCCCTCTTACTCAGCCTTTTGTTCCATTCAGATATTCAGTTGATTAGAAGAGGACCATCAACATTCGGGAGGGTGATCTGCTTTACTCAGTCTGCTGCTTCAAATGCTCTCATCCAGAAACATCCTCAGACATACCCAGAAGGTTTGACCAGACATCTGGGCATCTCATGGCCCAGTCAAGTTGTCACCTAGAATTAACCATTGTAGAGAGATAGGATCATGTCAGCCTCAATCACCTTTGTCTCTCTGGATGCAAGAGGTACTTAATCTGTCAATTGAATGAAGAATAAAGACTTTCGATTATTCTTTGAGAGGGTAGACCAAATAGGTGAGGCTAGGCTACACATCAGTGATTGAAAAAGCCTAGAAACTCAGTAGCTTAATACAATAAACATTTATTTCTTATTTACACACACTCTGCTGTATATTCAGCAGTATAGCTCTTTTAGCAACGCCCTCCCAGCATATGACCTCCAGAACTGTCATAGCGGTGGCCTGCAGTCCATCGCTTTTGCCAGTGCTCCATTGGTTAACATTTAATCACATGGTCCAAGTCTACCCACAAAGGAGGCTAGGAAATGTAGTCTTCCTGTGTGCCTTGGTGAACTGCAAAGCATTGTCTCTCTATACTACATCATGAAAAAGTGGAGGGAGTCTTGGAAGACAGCTGGCCAGGGAGCAATGAGAGCTTAGGAACAGCTAGAGATCTTGGATTTGCTCTAAATCTCATCAGCATCTAGTTTCTCATTTTTCCAGCATCCCCTGAGAGGCTTGACACCCTGGAGAAGTACTTAGAAGGGTTTGATTTATTTCTGCTTCTGACATTGACTAAAGCTGTGTGGCTTTAGGCAAGTCATTTGACCTGTCTGAGCCCCACGTTCCTTATTGGTAGGAGTGGGTATTATGCATCATTGTGCCTGGCACGACCACTTTGCCCCATGAGTAACTGTCATCATTAGAGCTGTTTTTGTGTTCTTGGTTAGCACTGTGAAGACTATTGAGGCACGGACCCTACCTAGCAAACAGAAGCAGCTTCCAGCTTTTGGACTTCCAACTCCTTGTGTATGACAGCCCCACGGAAAGCCTTATGCTTGTTTCAACAAACCCTTGCCCTGGGTTTTTCCATTTCCTCTGCCTTAAGGTTTCCATGTGATCCTCGTCCCTCTCTCCTCTAATCAGAAGGTCAATGGCAGAGCAGCCCTTTTCCAGGGTAATAAGTTTTTAATGTAGACGCAATTAGTGAATAAGCAGTTGATTAGTTCATTATGAAAATACTGAAAACAACACCATTTGCTGTGGCAGAAGCTGCGGGAAGACAGATGCGCTCCCTCTTCATTCTTTCATTTGGGTCAGAGTGTCAGGCAAGTTAACATATTTCACCATAATATTAAGCCCTTTTAACACTGAAAGGCCATTATGTTAGGAAAAATTCCCCCCTCTGGGGTATTAATTAGAGAGATGGAGCTTTAAAAAATTATAATTGCGTTAAATTCCTCTCTTCCAGCCATTTTCATAGCAAATCCTTAATGCAAAATGTGGATGGAAAAACGCAACATTGGCTGAAGAATTTATGAAAAACACCAAACGGCTGATCTATCATTTTTAAGGGAAATAAAAAAAAAATTGTCAGATCTCTGGCTTTAGATTTCTAGATCTAAATGGTTTTAGAGTTCTAAAACAATTACGAGAAGCCTGGGCCAGAAGTCAGAGACTGATACAGTCTTTGTAATAGGATCACTAGCTCCCCGTAAAACTAATGATGATGGATGATCACTCTGGGTAAAAACTCCTGCTCTGTATCCCAATCCTGAATCACTCTCTTGTCTTGGGACTTTCCTGGGTCACCCTGGTTCACTGGCTGGTGTGGCAGTCAAGTTCTGAATTGTTACTCATGTGCTTAAAAATATCGGCATTTAGAATACATGTTAGTTTGTTCATGTATTCGTCCCCATGATGAAGATCTGTTGAGCCACTCTGTGCTAGGTGCAGGGGCTACACTGGTGAATGGAACAGTCCCTGAACTTAGATACTTCTCACGTAATAGTGGCTGGGTACATGTCTGCTCTGTTGCTCAGTCATATCCGACTCTTTGTGACCCCATGGGCCATAGCCTGCCAGGCTCCTCTGTCCATGGGATTTCCCAGGCAAGAACACTGGAATGGGTTGCCATTTCCTCCTCCAGGGGATCTTGCTGACCCAGGGATTGAACCCAAGTCTACTGTGGCTCCTGCTTGGGCAGGCGGATTCTTTACCCCTGAACCACCAGTGTATAGAAAGTGAAAGTGAAGGGAAAGCGTTAGTCACTCAGTCATGTCTGACTCTTTGGTAAAGAATATGCCTGCAGTGCAGGAGACCCAGGTACAATCTCTGGGTTGGGAAGATCCCCTGGAGAAGGGAATGGCAACCCACTCCAGTATTCTTGCCTGGAGAATTCCATGGACAGAGGGACCTGGCAAGCTACAGTCTGTGGGGGTCGCAAAAAGTATAATAGAGAGGTTATCCATTCATCAACAAATCACAGAGATTGGTGCGAAGTTGCAAATGAGATAGACGTCGTAAATGAGGGAGGTATGCGCTGAGGACAGTATCAATAACTCATGCTGTTAGCACGGTCATGGAGGTTCGGGGAAGGCTCCCCCTGAAGCTGACAAGAAGGAAGGGAAGGGTTACATGGATGAATCAGGGTGTCTCAGGCAGAGGAAACAGTGTCTGCAAAGTTCTAGCCCTGGGAGATTAAGAACAAAGGACAAGGACATTTGGGAAACTGGAAGAAGGCAAGCGGCTGAAAGTATGAGGTGGTGGGAGAGGTAGGAAGGTGGAGAGGCGCAGGGGCTGTGTGGGTTCCCTGTCGTCTTTGTCCTAAGTGAAGGGAAAACTGCTGGAGCATTTTAGGAGGTGACATGAGCACAGTTACACAGGCGTGTACACACAGACACGTATACATGAAATAAAGATGCAACATTAACTATGTGATGCTGAATGAATTGCTTTCTCTCTCTGATCCTTTCCACACGTATTAGGTGATACTAATAATAGGACTTATCTCTAGTTTTGCAGTAGCTATTATAGGAAATAAGCCAAGAGCAGATGCTTCTCCTAGCATTTGGTATGCTGAATATAGGAAATTTTCCTTTCTTTCTTTCTCTCTCTCATCTTCCTTCCTCCCTCCATCCCTCTCCCTCCTTTCTCTCTTCTATATTTATCAAGCTAATATCCCCTTTGAGAAAAAACCCAACTGACCAAAGAATACACTTTTTCCTGTACAATTTTAATTGACTTATAATGTTTCAGGTATACAGCAACTTGATTCAGTTATACATACATATAAATTTATGAATAAATATTCCTTTTCAGATTGTTTGCCATTATAGGTTATGATAAGATATTAAATATAGTTGCCTGTGCTATATAGTAGGTCCTTGCTTATCTATTTTCTGTATACTAGTCTGTATCTGTTAATCCCCAAATCCTAATTTATCCCCCAACTCCTTTCTTCTTTGTAATGATGTTTCTTTTTTATGTCTGTCAGTCTATTTGTTTTGTGAATACATTCATTTGTATCATTTTTTAAAAGATTCCACATATAAGTGATATCAAATGATATGTGTCTTTGAGGTATTTCACTTAGTATGTGGAAAACAGTATGGTGATTCCTTAAAAAACAGAAAATAGAGTTGCCACATGATCCAGCAATCCCACTCCTGGACATATATCCAGAAAAAATGAAAACTAATTGGAAAAGATACAAGCACCCCAATATTCACCCCAATGTTCTTTGAAATTTATAATAGCTAAAGCTATTATACCTGGAAGCAACCTAAATATCCATCAACAGATGAATGGATTAAAAAGATGTAAGTAAATGGAGTATTATGCAGCCATAACAAAGAATGAGAAATGCCATTTGCAGCAACATGGATGGACCTAGAGATTATCATGTTAAGTGAAGAATGCGTTTTAATTTTTTTAAAACTCAAGGCTATTAAAAAAAGCTGGGAACTTTATTATTCTTACTAAATCACTTGGTTATCAAATTGATCAATGAGTATAAAATAAGCACTAACTTTATGCCTGGTTCTTCAAAGAGGGCCAGGCGATGGGAAGGTTTCCCTGTTATAGCACCTGTGACTCTTAATGTCATGAAACACTTGAGCAGTCCTCACTGAAACAAGCGGGTGGTGGTAGGGACAAAAGGCTGCACAGAAACCAGGTGGCTTGCTAATTGCTCTTCCTCTGGGGACTTTGTTACTCCCCAGAGTCCAGTCCTTGGTCAAGGCATCAAATCAACGTGCAGAGTCTCTGTAAAGATGCACAATCATCTTGACTACTGTTTGAACTATTCTTCCTTCTTGTGGCACCATCCGTGGCTCCTCAGTTCCTTTGTGTGTGTATGTGTGTGTGAAATAATAACGAAAACACCATTTTACCACCACCTTCCTGATGGCAAGAACAGCAGTCATTCAGCCTGCCAGTGGTAATTTGAACCTGTTTATGCCTGTCTCTTTAGGCTCATTGAAAGTGTTCAAAACAATCATATGACTTAATTACAATTCACTTAGCCTGATGATTTTTTTTTTTTTTTTGTAAATAATCTGATGTAAATTCCTGGTGGGCCAGGAGAGAGGAGGCGGGATCATAATGAACTGGTGATGAAGTGGAAATATTTTGAAATGCCAAATAATGTATTTTGCTTGTCACCTAATTACTTATCTGCCGCCTAATAGCACATTTCATAATATCTTACTTCCTGATCTCTTCATCTGGCAATAAAAATTCTTCCTTGAGATTGCCATGTGCTCCCAAGTAAAGACCAGTGCATTAGGAGCTCAACATGTAACGATGCTTTAATGATCTGATAATGTCTCTTTTATGGAATGGAGAAAGAGCTTTCTTGTTTCACTGAAAATTCATTTTCTTCACCAAGTGAATATTATTTGAAAGGAACCTGTTATCAGTCAAAAGAGATGAACACACACACACAATCACCAATCCAAGAACAAAGAGTTGTTAAGTTCCAATTAACAGCAACGTTTTTTTTGTGTGTGCGTTACTTTTAACAATGCAATATCAACCCAGAGCAGTATTGAATGCATCCCAGAAAAACAAAAAATCTTGTATCCTGGACTATTTTGGAAATCACCATGTGCAAATAGAATGTGTGTGTGTGTGTGTGTGTGCACGGACATACACACACCGACAGATGTATTTTCATAAGCATAAATTTAATTTCATTGTATGCTTACCATATTCCAGGCCCTGAGCTGCATCATAGGAATATTTATATTCCTATATAAGAAGAACATTGTTTCTGCCTGGGGGTGATTTTGTGCTCCTATCTCTGTCCACACCCCCACTGCACGAGTATTTCGCAAAGTCTGGAGATAGTTTTGGTTGTCACAGCTTGTGGTGGGGGTGTTCTGCCACTGGCATCAAATGTACTTCACTTTTCCCCTTTTGAGGAGGTGATATTTCCTATGTTTCAGAGAAGCTGCAAGGAGTAAATGAGAGAATGGATGATAAGAATTCTTTGGAGACTGGGGGCTTGCTTCTGTGATTTGGGTGGGACAAGCCCTGTGGCAGAGTTCTGGGGTGGCCGTCGACTCAGTCTCATGCCCACCCCTGGCCAGGCAGAAGGTGACTTTGGAAAGAGTCTGGATTAACAATGATGATTCTCCAGGTAAAGTCTTAAAGGGATGTGAGGTTCGTTCCAATGTCTTCCAGTAGAGGCGCTCTTAGCATCTTGGATCTTGCAGAATAGTAAACCCCAAGGCTAGAAACCTCTTCTTTCCGTTCCGTTCCGTCGCTCCGTCGTGTCCGACTCTACGCGACCCCGTGGACTGTAGCCTACCAGGCTTCTCCGTCCATGGGATTCTCCAGGCAAGAATACTGGAGTGGGTTACCGTTTCCTTCTCCAGGGGATCTTCCCGACCCAGGGATCGAACCCGGGTCTCCCGCATTGGAGGCAGACGCTTTAACCTCTGAGCCACCAGGGAAGCCCGAGAAGCCTTTTCTTTATCACCGATAAATTAAAAATATCCTCTCCCACAGGCCCACACGCTTTCAAGGGTGGGTGGGTAGGATCACTCTGGTTAGAATGTCACATATAAGGAAACCAAGAGAGAAATCTATTGGGTTCAAAGTTATAGAGCTATAAAGTGACATACCTGGGATTTGAACTGAGGTTCATTTTCTATCTCTGAAAATGTAAATATATATGTATATAAATAAGTGCATTTGTAAAAAAAGAAGTAGTAGATGTAATCATATAATATAAAAAGTATACATTCATATAAATATGAATGTATTTATATATATAATTTTATATATAATTTATAGATCATAAATATATTATATAAATGTGTATTTGTATATATATTAGTATTTAATTATATAATTATATTATACTTTATGTTTTGCATATATACATATTAACATTTGTTATATATGTTTATATATAAACATATTAAGATATAAATATACTTTTGTTTGTTTGTGTGCTCAGTCCCTCAGTCATGTCGGACTCTTTGCAGCCGCATGGACTGTAGCCTACCACGCTCCTCTGTCCATGGAATTTTTCCAGGCAAGAATACTGGAGTGGTTTGCCATGCCCTTCTCCAGGGGATCTTCGCAACCCAGGAATTGAGCCTGTGTCTCTTGAGTCTCCAACATTGCCAGGCAGGTTCTTTACCACTAGCCCCACCTGGGACACCCAAAATATACCTATATATACATATATTTACATATATTTTCTTATATTTATAACTTAGCTTAATTCTGTTTTATGTCCCTATTCTGCTTGATCTTAAAAACTTACATATGGCAATTAAGATTTCCTTACTCGATATATTCTGCCTTCACCCTTGTCCCCATGATTGTATCTAAATTCAGAGGGAGCTGACACCTTGTCCAGGCATATTTGGGTACAGGTTTGGCTTTTGGTGATGATATGTCTACAATGGTTTCTACTGATGGCTATGTCACCCAGTCTTGGCTGATCTGAGGCACCCATTCTCACATCTGTAGAGGTGCCCCTTTTATTCTTCTGTCTCTGGTCACATGGTCCAGGCATGATGCTGCTATGTCTTGTCCATCTAGTCAAAGCTGTGGTTTTTCCAGGAGTCATGTATGGATATGAGAGTTGGACAATAAAGAAGGTTAAGCGCTGAAGAATTGATGCTTAACTGAGAGCCCCTTGGACTGCAAGGAGATCAAACCAGTCAATCCTAAAGGAAAGCAACCCTGAATATTCATTAGAAGGACTGATGCAGATGCTCCAATACTTTGGCCACCTAATGTGAAGAGTTGACTCATTAGAAAAGACCCTGATGCTGGGAAAGATTGAAGTTGGGAGAAGGGGATGGCAGAGGATGAGATGGTTGGATGTATCACTGACTCGATGGACATGAGTTTGAGTGAACTCTGGGAGTTGGTGATGGACAGGGAGGCCTGGTGTGCTGCTGTCCATGGGGTTGCAAAGAGTCGGACACGACTGAGTGACTGAACAACAACAACAGCCAGACCCCAGGGTCTGTCCAAAGTCCTATAGCCTCCTTCCAGAACCCAGATCTTAACCACTACCTCTCTTGTGCCCGGTGGTCATCACAAGCTAAGGCCAAGTGCTCCTGGGAGGCTTGGTCCAGAGCAGTCAGACTCAAGAACATGGGCCCACAGTGGGGGGTCTGACTTCAGCCCAAGACTTGGCCCCCTCCCACTTAAATAACTAGTGGTGACGTTACATCTGTGAGCTGGCTTTTGACTCACCACAATTTTTTCACCAGTAAAATATAATTGCAGACTTATTGCTGTATTAACCTCACATGGAGGAGTGGGTGGTAGGGTGGGCCAAAGCTTAAGACAGATAATGGCCTTCTAGGACTGCAGCTCTCGGATCACCCACACTGCTTCTCTTCTTTCTGTGTTTCTTCTGTTGTTGAGACAATAACTAAGCCATGACATTGACTTGGAGTTATTCAGCCATGTGGTTACCCAAAGGCTGGGGAGGACACACGACTCCAATTATAGACTGTTTGCCAGCCTTTGACCTTGGAGGACCCAAGGCTGGGGAAGCCTCCTCATTTGCTGACTGGGGAAAGCCTGCTTCTCTTGGCCTTTCCTTTACCCTGCTCAGCTCATCAGCTGGGAATATCTCTGATCCAGGGCCAAACTTTTTGATGTGCTTGGGGATATGAGAACCGGGGAGATCTGTATTTTTGCTTGTGCCTGTTTCTTTGGGCAACCTACAGAACCTCATCTCAGAGAATATACACCAACAGCTGACTCAGTTGCTCTTTTATTTAACTTTTGCCCCTCCTGTAGCCCAGAACTCCTCATATCTTCTGGGCCAGAAATAGAATGCTAACTTAGTAAATATTTGTCCATATCAGTGCTGTGTTTTGAAGTTCAGAAATCTGGAATGCAACTCTTTTGCTGTCTGATTCCTTTGTGCAAAATTCTCCACCAAGACTCTGGCTGCCCCATGGCCAATGGCCCAGTAAAGAAGGGTCACTGAATAAGAAGAAGCGGGGTGAGGGGGAAACATAGTGGTCAATTCCTTATAATATTCTACAACATGTGAATTAGGGACAACTGGTACCTAATACTTTTTCTTTACAAAAACTCATTTTTTTTCTACCTAAGATCTGCCTTGCCCACTGGATTATGGGCTTCCAGAGGTAAGAACTAGATACGTGTTTTTCATGATACATTCAGAGCTTGGGATGAGACCTTATACAAAGAGGTACTCCAAAAATATCTATTGAATGAATGAATGAACGTGATCAGGTCTATTCTGAGGTTCTAGAGAGAGGAACAGACACTTGAAGGACAAATGCAAACTTAGAAAGAGAACTGGGAGGTGTTATTCTCACATTGCTCAGAGTATCTCTTCCACCCATGGGTTGGGTGTATGTTGGGTCAGGTGTGTCAGGGTGGAGAGAGAAGTACTATGGAATCCTGGGGAATTGACATGTCTTCCTGGCAATCATCATGCACATTTGCTAAGTGACTGAGGCCAAGCACTCTTTAGATCTGTTGTTTGTCTGCCTTTTAACCTTCAATAGGATTGAGAGAGTCTTCAGTACACATTCCATCATCATCTGAGGATGCTTCTGTCCCCCATCCTGGGCTTCATGCTTTATAAGCTGCTTCCTCCAAGTGCTCTCCAGGCTGCTGACATAGCAGATGGAGCCGGTGCCTGCCCACGACTGACAGATGAGCCTCATTTACAGCCCTCAACATTTAACCACTTGGCTCTCTGACAGTGTCATCTAGCTCCAAGACGCCGGGAGAGCCCTCCCCATCCCCAGCAACACAACTTCCCACTGCCTTGCTCTGTCTGCACCCTGGGGACATGGGTCCTGGGGACCTGGGGACCTGGGGAACGTGGAGCAGAGAAGCCAGCTTCCAGCCATGGGTCACCGAGGCCTTAGAGAGAAGCCCCATTTGGACTTAGCAATAGTGCCTAGAAGCAGAAGATGCTGACGTGGTGTCCAGACAAATATTAGCTAGCTTGATCTATTTTCAGGTCCAGTTTCTCAGCCAATGGGATTACTTTGGCTGACCTATTTAGTAATAATATCAGTACTTCTAGAAAGGCCTGATACTGATTATAAGGTAGTCTGAGAATTGAAACACACCTTATTCTTATTTGTTGACATTGAAGACTTTTGAGTGATCAGACATTTCCATGACAATAACAACAACTCTCTAATATCTGTTGAGTGCTAATTATGTGTATGTGTGTTAGTTGTTCAGTCGTGTCCAACACTTTGCAACCCCACGGACTGTAGCCCACCAAGCTCCCCTGTCCGTGGAATTCTCTAGGCAAGAATACTGGCGTGGGTTGCCATTTCCTTCTCCAGGATATCTTCCCGAGCCAGGGATTGAACCTGGGTCTCTCCCATTGCAGGCAGATTCTTTACCATCTGAGCCACCAGGAAAGCTGACCATGTGCTCAGTTCAGTTCAGTTCAGTCGCTCAGTCGTGTCCGACTCTCCGCGACCCCATGAATCACAGCACGCCAGGCCTCCCTGTCCATCACCAACTCCCGGAGTTCACTCAAACTCATGTCCACAGAGTCGGTGATGCCATCCAGCCATCTCATTCTCCATCGTCACCTTCTCCTCCCGCCCCCAACCTTTCCCAGCATCAGAGTCTTTTCAAGTGAGTCAACTCGTCGCATGAGGTGGCCAAAGTATTGCAGTTTCAGCTTTAGCATCAGTCCCTGCAATGAAAATCCAGAATTGATCTCCTTTAGAATGGACTGGTTGGATCTCCTTGCAGTATAAGGGACTCTCAAGAGTCTTCTCCAACACCACAGTTCAAAAGCATTGATTCTTCGGCGATCAGCCTTCTTCACAGTCCAACTCTCACATCCATACATGACCACGGGAAAAATCATTGCCTTGACTAGACGGACCTTGGTTGGCAAAGTAATGTCTCTGCTTTTTAATATACTATCAAGGTTGGTCATAACTTTCCTTCCAAGGAGCAAGCGTCTTTTAATTTCATGGCTGCAATCAGCATCTGCAGTGATTTTGGAGCCCAAAAAAATAAAGTCTGACACTGTTTCCACTGTTTTTCCATCTATTTCCCATGAAGTGATGGGACCAGATGCCATGATCTTTGTTTTCTGAATGTTGAGCTTCAAGCCAACCTTTTCACTCTCCTCTTTCACTTTCATCAAGAGGCTTTTGAGTTCCTCTTCACTTTCTGTCATAAGGGTAGTGTCATCTGCATATCTGAGGTTATTGAGATTTCTCCCAGCAATCTTGATTCCAGCTTGTGCTTCTTCCAGCCCAGCGTTCCTCATGATGTGCTCTGCATATAAGTTAAATAAGCAAGGTGACAATATACAACCTTGACGTACACCTTTTCCTATTTGGAACCAGTCTGTTGTTCCATGTCCAGTTCTAACTGTTGCTTTCTGACCTGCCTACAGGTTTCTCAAGAGGCAGGTCAGGTGGTGTGGGATTCCCATCTCTTTCAGAATGTTCCACAGTTTATTGTGATCGACACAGTCAAAGGCTTTGGCATAGTCAATGAAGCAGAAATAGATGTTTTTCTGAAACTCTCTTGCTTTCTCCATGATCCAGCGGATGTTGGCAATTTGATCTCTGGTGCCTCTGCCTTTTCTAAAACCTGCTTGAACATCTGGGAGTTCACGGTTTACATATTGCTGAAGCCTGTTTTGGAGAATTTTGAGCATCACTTTACTAGCGTGTGAGATGAGTGCAATTGTGCGGTAGTTTGAGCATTCTTTGGCATTGCCTTTCTTTGAGATTGGAATGAAGACTGACCTTTTCCAGTCCTGTGGCCAGCGCTGAGTTTTCCAAATCTGCTGGCATATTGAGTGCAGCACTTTCACAGCATCATCTTTCAAGACTTGAAATAGCTCAACTGGAATTCCATCACCTCCACTAGCTTTGTTCGTAGTGATGCTTTCTAAGGCCCACTTGACTTCACATTCCAAGATGTCTGGCTCTAGGTCAGTGATCACGTTATCATGACTATCTTGATCGTGAAGATCTTTTTTGTACAATTCTTCTGTGTATTCCTGCCACCTCTTCTTAATATCTTCTGCTTCTGTTAGGTCCATACCATTTCTGTCCTTTATCGAGCCCATCTTTGCATGAAATGTTCCCTTGGAATCTCTAATTTTCTTGAAGAGGTCTCTTGTTTTTCCTATTCTGTTGTTTTCCTCTATTTCTTTGCATTGTTCACTGAGGAAGTCTTTCTTATCTTTCCTTGCTATTCTTTGGAACTCTGCATTCAGATGCTTATATCTTGCCTTTTCTCCTTTGCTTTTTGCCTCTCTTCTTTTCACAGCTATTTGTAAGGCCTCCTCAGACAGCCATTTCGCTCTTCTGCATTTCTTTTCCATGGGGATGGTCTTGGTCCCTGTCTCCTGTACAATGTCACGAACCTCCATCCAGAGTTCATCAGGCACTCTATCAATCAGATCTAGTCCCTTAAATCTATTTCTCACTTCCACTGTATAATCATAAGGGATTTGATTGAGGTCATATCTGAATGGTCTAGTGGTTTTCCTACTTTCTTCAATTTAAGTCTGAATTTTGCAATAAGGAGTTCATGATCTGAGCCACAGTCAGCCCCTGGTCTTGTTTTTGCTAACTGTATACAGCTTCTCCATCTTTGGTTGCAAAGAATATAATCAATCTGATTTCGGTGTTGACCATCTGGTGATGTCCATGTGTAGAGTCTTCTCTTGTGTTGTTGGAAGAGGGTGTTTGCTATGACCAGTGCGTTCTCTTGACAAAACTCTATTAGCCTTTGCCCTGCTTCATTCCATGCTCCAAGGCCAAATTTGCCTGTTACTCCAGGTGTTTCTTGACTTCCTACTTTTGCATTCCAGTCCCCTGTAATGAAAAGGACATCTTTTTTGGGTGTTAGTTCTAAAAGGTCTTGTAGGTCTTCATAGAACCGATTAACTTTGGCTTCTTCAGCATTACTGGTTGGGGCGTAGGCCTGGATTACTGTAATATTGAATGGTTTGCTAGGCATAAATATATTCACAAGTTCTTATTTTGCCCTTCCAACACCTCTATAAGACAGATATGATGATTATCACTAGTTTATAGCAAGGAAACAGAATCAGAGATGCTAAGAAATTTACTCAATGTTGCTGCTGCTGCTGCTAAGTCACTTCAGTCATGTCCGACTCTGTGCAGCCCCATAGATGGCAGCCCACCAGGCTCCCACATCCCTGGGATTCTCCAGGCAAGAACACTGGAGTGGGTTGCCATTTCCTTCTCCAGTGTGTGAAAGTGAAAAGTGAAAGTGAAGTCGCTCAGTCGTGTCTGACTCGTAGCGACCCCACGGACTGCAGCCCACCAGGCTCCTCTGTCCATGGGATTTTCTAGGCAAGAGTACTGGAGTGGCTTGCCATTGCCTTCTCCGACTCAATGTTGCACAGGTCTTAAAAGGTAGAACCAAGATTGTATTCAAGCAAACCCACTTTCCTCTTCCTTTCCTTCTAAGTAATTGAAGGAAAATCCTCTGTTAAATAAGCAGAACTCCTGGCCTTGGCTCCAATGATGATCATCTCCTGAGAAAGATGATGAGGCTGGAAAGAGACTCTTCTCTCTTATTTCTTCCATGAATTATTAATTTTTAGGTTCAGTGTAGAAATTCAAGAATCCATGGTGCAGTTGGAAAATTCAAGGGTGGGACCAGGCCATTGGATGGGAAAGAGCCTTCTTTATTTTTTAATTTTTAAATATCTGTTTATTTTTGGCTGTGCTAGGTCTTCGTTGCTGCATGGGCTTTCTTAATTGGGGCCACTGTCTGGTTCCAGTGCGTGTGTTTCTCACTGTGTGGCCTCTCTTGTTGCAGAGCCAGGGCTCTAGAACACACGGGCTCTGGTATCTGTGGCTCCTGGGCCCTAGAGCACAGGCTCCATAGTTGTAGCACACAGCTTAGTTTTGGTTGCTTACGGCACATGGGATCTTTCAGGGATCGAACCCACGTCTCCTGCATTGGCAGATGGATTCTTTACCACTGAGCCACCAAGGAAGCCCAGAACGGAGTCTTCTTGATGTAAAGAGGAGTGGTCACAGCTAAAATCTCCCTCTGCTATTTCACCCTGGCAGAAGAATGTGGGTGTTAAAATGTTGTGTTGGGAGCAGGGTGAAATGGATAGGACAAGACTCGAGAGATCTGTTAAGGTCTCTTTGGGTGAATGTTGGCCCAGGATATTGATGACTTTGTAATGTGAAAGAGTCATCAGGCAATTAGGAAAATGTCCTAAGAGTCTGTAAGGCACATGACCTCTGGTTCACTTAATTTCTGAACTTAGATTGCCCAGGAACCTATGGCATACAATTCTAAGAGATCACTGTGTACACAGGCCGTGCATGCATGTGTGCTCAGTTGCTTCAGTCGTGTCTAATTCTTTGTGACTCCGCCAGGCTCCTCTTTCCATGGGATTCTCCAGGCAAGAATACTGGAGTGTGTTGCTGTTCCCTCCTCCAGGGGATCTTGCCGACCCAGGGATCGAACCCGCGTCTCCTGCTTTGGCAGGCAGGTTCTTTACCACTAATGCCACCTAAAGAAGCCCATGACAAGCCTACTTAAAAAAAAAAGTATATGTACAATGTTTCAGGTGTACAGCAAACTGATTCAGTTTTATATATTTATGTGTATATATATATATTCTTATTCAGATTATTTCCCATTATAGGTAATTATAAGATATTGAATTTACTTACCTATGCTGTACAGTACGTCTTTGTTGCTTATCTATTTGGATATATAGTCGTATGTATTTGTTAACCCCAAATTCCCAGTTCACAGCCCTCTTTCCCCTTTGGTAACTGTAGGTTTATGTCCATGAGCCTATTTCTGTTTTGTAAATAAGTTCACTTATACCATTTTTTAAGATTCCACATATAAGTGGTAACATATGACGTTTGTCTTTTTCTGTCTGACTTACTTCACTTACTATTGTCCCTAACCTACTTTTAATGTCATGTGTGTTATGGTGAAGCTATTTGCTATCTGTTCCCCTCATTAAACTGTGAGCTTCTCAAAGGCTGGGGTATGACTTATCCAATTCTCTTCCTGCAGTACCCAGAAAGATGTGTGGCCCACGAATGGCACATGATGATTATTTCATAAATGGGTTATTCAGTGAATGAAATTGCTCAACCTGTAATTAGAAAGGATTTGGTTTATTCAACAATCACCACCTTATGTGTTCTCAGAGAAGAAAATGGTTAGGTTGTTTTTCCTTGGGGCCTGAATTTTTAAAACATAGAAATGTTGGGGGGGAAGGTAAGGATCACACATTACAGGCTCTCACGTGTGCCAAGCACAAAGGTCAGTGTTTTCAGGATGTCTCTTCTTTATCTCATCCTTCATAGAGAATCAGTGTAGAGAAAAAAGCTCTGGCTTTGGATACTGCTGGACTTTGTCTCTTTGCTTGTGACCCTGATCAAGTGGTTCAGAGTTTCCCTTTGTCTCGGTTTTCTCATCTGCAAAATGAGCACATTATGTGTAACTGGGTTTCCCTGGTGGCTCAGTGGTAAAGAATCTGCCTGCAGTGCAGGAGACACAGCAGATGTGGGTCCAAATCCTTGGGTCAGGAAGATCTCCTGGAGGAGGAAATGGCAACCCACTCCAGTATTCTTGTCTGAAGAATTCCCATGGACAGAGGAGCTTGGCGGGCTACAGTCCATGGGGTTGCAAAGAGCTGGACACGACTGAAGAGAATGAGCACACATACGCACGCACAGACCATGCCTCGCTGATGCTGTGGGTTTCAGTGTATTGAAGGATGTGTGGGTAAAGAACTTGGCATGTGTGATTTTTGTTCAAATTGTGGTAAAGAACACATAACATAAACTTTGCTACCTTAACCATTTCTGAGTGTATAGCTCAGTAGTGTAATGCCTGTTCACAGTGTTGTACAAC
This sequence comes from Moschus berezovskii, assembly GCF_049115385.1. Lineage (NCBI taxonomy): Eukaryota > Metazoa > Chordata > Mammalia > Artiodactyla > Moschidae > Moschus > Moschus berezovskii. The sequence continues at coordinate 30,331,677 of NC_142486.1, read as the reverse complement.
CATCCCCACCATTCATCTCCGTAACCTTTTCATCTTAGAAAATGGAAACTCAGATACCTCTCAAACACTGACTCCCAGTGCCCTCCTCTGCTCAGCCCCTGGCAACCATCATTCGACTGTCTGTCTCTGTAATTTGACTAGCTGCCTCCTATAGCATGTGTCTTTCTGTAACTGCTTATTTCACTTAGCAGGATGTTCTCAATGTTCATCTGTGTTGTAGCATGGGTCAGAATTCTGTTCCTTTTTAAAGCTGAATAACATTCCATTGTATGAATATATCGTATTTTCAAATCCATTCATCCTTTGGTGGACACCTGGGTTCTTCCATGTCTTGGCAGTTGTGAAGAGTGCTGCAAGGTCCCTGGGTGTGCAAATGCATCTTAAAGGTCCTGCTTTAAATTCTTTTGTTAGCCTTTGTTTTGCAGTTGGTAATACTTGGTTGCCCATTTCCCCCATTTCATGGGCAGTGAAACAGAGGTGTCAGAGGTCAATTAATTTTATTAAGGCCTCACAGTTGATACGTTGCTGAAGTAGAATTTGAACCCAAGTCTTCTGTCTCTGGGCTTTCCAGATGGCCCAGTGGTAAAGAATTTGCCTGCCAATGCTGGAGACACAGGAGATGCTGGTTTGATCCCTGGGTTGAGAAGATGCCCTGGAGTCGGAAATGGAAACTCATTTCAGTATTTTTGCCTGGAAAATCCCATGGAGAGAGGAGCCCAGTGGGCTATAGTCCATGGGGTTGCAAAGAGTTGGATACAACTGAGCAACTAACACTTCCACTTCCACTAAGTCCATGGAGAGAGGAGCCTAGCAGGCTACAGTCCATGGGGTCGCAATGAGTCAGACACAACTGAGAGGCCAAGCACGAGCACGAACACGTATATCTAAATTATCTGTTCTCTCTCTGTGTCCTCACTTTGCTCTCAAATACTTTTCAGGAGCAGGGGTTGGCATCTTGAGTGAAAGAGTAGATCTGGGGGTACTTCAGAAGAAAAGAGAGAGAAAGATGGTAGCATCCATGGTTGTGAATTTCATAACCAGCCATTTACGTTCTTTGTGACAGGCCCTGAGTGGGGTAGATTTGCACCCCAATCAAGTGGGCTCTTGAGGAGATAAAATGCATAGGTGGTAGGGAAATCAAAAAGTAGCATGCTACATGCATTGGCTTTGGGAAGCTTCAACCACAACGTGAGCTAAAGACCCTTTGGGTGCATATTCAAAAATCCCTCAATCCCTGAAGTGAGGCTCTCTAGAGACTTCTTCAACCCCTATACAGACTCATCTTTACTAGTGCCTCAGTGAAGAGCATACTTCACCCTCCATCCATGGGGCTGTGTGTTGCATTATCACCTGAAGGATACACACATGGGCAGTGTAGCATCCGGAGTGTTTGGTTAAGTGAAAGTCACTCAGTGGTGTCTGACTCTTTGCAACTTGATGGACTATACAGTCCCTGGAATTCTCCAGGCCCGAATACTGGAGTGGGTAGCCTTTCCCTTCTCTGGGGGAGCTTCCCAATCCAGGGGTCTAACCCAGGTCTCCTGCATTGCAGGCAGATTCTTTACCAGCTGAGCCACCAGGGAAGCCCAAGAATACTGGAGTCAGTAGCCTATCCCTTCTCGAGCAGATCTTCCCAACCCAGGAATTGAACCAAGGTCTCCTGCATTGCAGGCGGATTCTTTACCAGCTGAGCTACCAGGGAAGCCCAAGAATACTGGAGTCAGTAGCCTATCCCTTCTCCAGCAGATCTTCCCAACCCAGGAATTGAACCAAGGTCTCCTGCATTGCAGGCGGATTCTTTACCAGCTGAGCTACCAGGGAAACCCAGTGTTTGATTAAGCTGAACGCAGTTTTCTTATCTGTTATATTGCTTTTGTTGTTATTTGCTGTCCAGGCATCAAACGATCCATCAGCAAAATGCATATCCACAACACGTACACTCCAAAAAGCAAATACAAATTTCAGAGCAACTAGAAAAGCTGTTGCTAGACCAATACATTCAGTGCATTTTTCTTAGACGAGCAGTTGACTTTTAGGTAAATCATCTTGCATGCTACCTGTCACATAACAGGTACCTGAAAATCATCCTTTTTCTCCCTCATCCCTTTTGTATTAGAATTCAAACAGGAATTCCCTCGTGGTCCAGGATCTGCCTGCCAAGGCAGGGGACACACGTTTGATTCCTGTTCCAGGAACTAAGATCCCACATGCCACCGGGCAGCTAAGCCTGTGCACCACAACTCCTGAGCCTGTGCTCTGGAGCCTGGGAGCAACCACTGAAGCCTGCGCACCCCAGAGCCCGTGCTCCGTACAAGAGGAGCCACGGCAGTGAGAAGCCTGACACGCCAATGAATAGAAAGTTGCAGAAGAAATAGTATTTTGGTATGTGGCTCGTGGTTACAATCTATTCTAATAAGTGTGGGTATCACATTTCGAATCCCACAACACATTAGGACTAGAAACAGCGAAGTCCAGGAGAGCTGGCTGCTACTCGCCATGTGGCTGATAAAACAGACTGACCGTGACGGTGGAGGAAAGTAAACTTAAATCAGTGGAATTGGGAGGAAGAGAACACAAAGCGAAGAGAAGAAGGAAAAGAAATAAAGCAACCTTTCCATTTGTTTTTTTTTTTTTGGCGGGGGGCCTCGGCTCTATTTTTTAACAGTAGAAATTAATTTTATCACCATTCTGGAGTTTAGAAGGTGTCTGCATGTTTGATTTCTTCTGAGGTCTTTGTCTCTGGCTTGAATATGGCTGCCTACCTGCCGTGTCCTCACGCGATCTTTCCTCTGTCTGCGCATCTCTGTGTCCAAACGTTCTTTTCTTATAAGGACTCCAGTCAGGGTTGGAGTAGGTCTACCCACATGGCCTCATTTAACCTTTTAAAAAATTTTTAAACCTTTTTAAAAATGGAAGTATAGTTGACTTACAATGTTGTAGTTTTAGATATATGCATTTAAGAATATATGGACATTCTTTTTCAGATTCTTTTCCATTGTAAGTTATTACAGGATATTAAATATACTTCCCTGGGCTACACAGTAGGGCCTTGTTAGTTATCTATTTTGTATGTAATAGTGTGTATATGTGGAGAAGGCAATGGCAAGCCACTCCAGTACTCTTGCCTGGAGAATCCCGCGGATGGAGGAGCCTGGTAGGCTGCAGTCCGTGGGGTCGCTAAGGGTCGGACACGACTGAGCGACTTCACTTTCACTTTTCACTTTCACACATTGGAGAAGGAAATGGCAACCCACTCCAGCGTTCTTGCCTGGAGAATCCCAGGGACGGGGGAGCCTGGTGGGCTTCCGTCTATGGGGTTACACAGAGTCGGACACGACTGAAGTAACTTAGCAGCAGCAGTGTGTATATGTTAACCCTGAACTCCTAATTTATCTCTCCCCTTCCCCTTTAGTAACTGTAGTTTGCTTTCTATATCTGTGAGTCTATTTCTATTTTGTAAACAAGTTCATGTATGCATGTGTGCTTACCACTCCAGCTGTATCTGACTCTTTGTGACCTTATGGACCCCAGCCCACCAGGCTTCTCTGTCCCTGGAATTCTCCAAGTGAAAATATTGGAGTGGGTTACCATGCCCTCTTCCAGGGGTCAAACCCAAGTCTCTTATGTCTCCTGCATTGGCAGGCAGGCTCTTTACCACTAGCACCACCAAGTAAGCCTGTAAACAGGTTCTTTTTTTTTAAAGATACTACATATAAGTGATATCATATGATATTTGTCTTTCTCTGAATGACTTGTTTCACTTAGTATGATAATCTCTAGGTCCATCTGTGTTATGCAAATGGCATTATTTCATTCTTTTTATGGCTGAGTAATATTCCATTGTGTGTGAGTGAGTGTGTGTGTGTGAGTGTGTGTATGTGAGAGTGTATGTGTGAGTGTGTATGTGTGTGTGTGAGTGTGTGTGTGAGTGTGTGTGTGTGTATACTACATCTTCTTTATCCATTTATCTGTCTACTGAGTGAAGGTACAAACATCCATCATTACACTAGCTCATGAAATTGACTTCTGGGGAAATGGCTACTTGAAGCACAGAACCACCAACCACACTTTGATCCTTTAATGATAATACTGAGCCGTCAATGGTGAGTTTAACCACTTTAGAGGTGTCCTGTTTCAGAAGTGATGCCAGTAAACTGTAGTTTCTTTGACACACAATGCTACTACAAATTTAAAAAGTCTTGTTACTGTCTTTGAGAGTCTCTCTTTTTCAAAATGTACCTTCTAAACCAGGAGGAGAAGGGGGTGACAGAGGATGAGATGGCTGGATGGCATCACCGACTCAATGGACATGAGATTGAGCAAACTCTGGGAGATGGTGAAGGATAGGGGAGCCCGGAGCGCTGTAGTCCATGGGGTCAGAAAGCAGTCGGATATGAGTTAGCAACTGAACGACAATAAACCTGGGTTAGGTGCCCGCTCCCGTGGGCCTTCACAGAATGTGTTTTGTTGTATCATAGCTCTAACCATGCTGATTTTAACTCTTCTCTCTCTCAGCTGTGTTGTTCTTGGGCTGCTTCCTATTCTAAACCATCATCTCCTTGGGGCACAAACTGAGATTTGAAGTGAATCTCTGTCCCTCAGAATCTGCATACAAAATGGCCAGAAATGAACATTAAATAGACATTTGCTTAACAATTCCAGTTTCAAAATATTCACATCCTAAATCCTCAAAATTAAAAATTTTTTTTGCATTCTTAAAGATATAAACTCTTGGGTAACATACATGATCAATTTGCTAAAGATTTTCCAATGAATATGTACACTTTTCTGCATGACAAATTCCTGCTGTTCTCTCTGCCACCAGGGTTCAGTAAGATGAATTTAATTCTCTTTTGACATCAACCTTTTCTGGTAAAAGCCTAGCCTTCTATTTTCTCTTTTGACAAATTCAGGGTAATTTTGAGTTGGATCTGATTTTTTTTCTTTTTTGTGGTCAGAGAAAAATCTACATGATGTTTCAAACTATAATTTTCAGGTTTTCTCTTTAAAAGGATGCTGGATGTACAGATTTGGATTGGAAAGGAAAACGGAGCTAAAAGCCTGTTATAATTTCTGAATGTCTATTCTCTTTTTTTGTTGTTATGAGAATTAGCAGTGCAGTTGGCTCCCACAGGAATATCTCCTGCTTATTCTCTCTCATTTGTCCAGTTCTGGGACAATTGAATAATCTGGAGTGTATCCAAGAATTCTGAGTCCAGAGGGGGCCTTAGGGAAAACAGACACCTTCTTCTTCTTGGTTTCCCTGACAATCAGAGGCAATAAAACTTTAGCTACAGTATTTTGGATGCTTACTATGCTTCATGTGTGATACTGAGCATGGGACATCCACAGTCTCTAAACTTTATAGCAAAGCCTATGAGGATTTATGTTATAGTCCAGTCCATCCTAAAGGAAATCAACCCTGAATATTCATTGGAAGGACTGATGCTGAAGCTCCAATATCTTGGCCACTTGATGTAAAGAGCTGACTCATTGGAAAAGACCCTGCTGCTGACAAAGATGGAGGGCAGGAGGAGAAGGGGGTGGCAGAAAATGAGATGGTTGGATGGCATCACCGACTTGATAGACATGAGTTTGAGCAAACTCCAAGAGATAGTGCAGGCCAGGGAGGCCTGGCATGCTGCAGTCCATGGGGTTGCAACGAGTCAGACATGACTGAGTGACTGAGAAACAACAACAGCTTCATTTTAGACCTGAGAAATTTAATAACACACCCAAAGATGCTATTAGGAAATGAACGGCCAGAGTTTGAGTCCAGAACTGACTGATCCCGAAATCCATGCTCCTTTCACCATGTTGTTCTGGATGTTGTCATGGGAAAGAGTCTGTTGAGGCCACAGCGTGGGGCACAGAAAGAGTAGGGGTCTTGGAAAGAGTAGGGGTGAAGAAGGGCCCTGGGTAGGATCAACATGACCTGTGGGCCAAGCAGAAGTGTGGTGCTTCTCCCTTGTGAAAAAAGTTTTGGAAAAATGTTATACCTTTCTCTAGTTAGTAAGTGGTGTGAAAAGTGAAAGTGTTAGTTGCTCAGTTCAGTTCAGTTCAGTCGCTCAGTCATATCTGACTCTTTGCGACCCCATGAATGGCAGAACGCCAGGCCTCCCTGTCCATCACCAACTCCCGGAGTTTACTCAGACTCATGTCCATTGAGTCAGTGATGCCATCCAGCCATCTCATCCTCTATCGACCCCTTCTCCTCCTGCCCCCAATCCCTCCCAGCATCAGAGTCTTTTCCAGTGAGTCAACTCTTTGCATGAGGTGGCCAAAGTATTGGAGTTTCAGCTTCAGCATCAGTCCTTCCAATGAACACCCAGGATTGCTCTCCTTTAAAATGGACTGGTTGGATCTCCTTGCAGTACAAGGGACTCTCAAGAGTCTTCTCCAACACCACAGTTCAAAAGCATTAATTCTTCGGCTATCAACTTTCTTCACAGTCCAACTCTCACATCCATACATGACCACTGGAGAAATCATAGCCTTGACTAGATGGACCTTTGTTGGCAAAGTAATGTCTCTGCTTTTTAATATGCTGTCTAGGTTGGTCATAACAGCAGCAGCAGCAGCAGCAGGTTGGTCATAACTTTCCTTCCAAGGAGTAAGCGTCTTTTAATTTCATGGCTGCAGTCACCATCTGTAGTGATTTTGGAGAGCAAAAAAATAAAGTCTGACACTGTTTCCACTGTTTACCCATCTATGGGCCATGAAGTGATGGGACCAAATGCCATGATCTTAGTTTTCTGAATGTTGAGCTTTAAGCCAACTTTTTCACTCTTTCACTTTCATTAAGAGGCTTTTTAGTTCCTCTTCACTTTCTGCCATAAGGGTGGTGTCATCTGTATATCTGAGGTTATTGATATTTCTCCCAGCAGTCTTGATTCCAGCTTGTGCTTCTTCCAGCCCAGCGTTCCTCATGATGTACTCTGCATATAAGTTAAATAAGCAGGGTGACAATATACAGCCTTGATATACTTCTTTTCCTATTTGGAACCAGTCTGTTGTTCCATGTCCAGTTCTAACTGTTGCTTCCTGACCTGCATACAGGTTTCTCAAGAGGCAGGACAGGTGGTCTGATATTCCCATCTCTTTCAGAATTTTCCTCAATTTATTGTGATCCACACAGTCAAAGGCTTTGGCATAGTCAATAAAGCAGAAATAGATGTTTTTCTGGAACTCTCTTGCTTTTTCAATGATCCAGTGGATGTTGGCAATTTGATCTCTGGTGCCTCTGTCTTTTCTAAAACCAGCTTGAACATCTGGAAGTTCATGGTTCACGTATTACTGAAGCCTGGCTTGGAGAATTTTGAGCATGACTTTACTAGCGTGTGAGATGAGTGCAATTGTGCAGTAGTTTGAGCATTCTTTGGCATTGCCTTTCTTTGGGATTGGAATGAAAACTGACCTTTTCCAGTCCTGTGGCCACTGCTGAGGTTTCCAAATTTGCTGGCATATTGAGTGCAGCACTTTCACAGCATCATCTTTCAGGATTTGAAATAGCTCAACTGGAATTCCATCACCTCCACTAGCTTTGTTCGTAGTGATGCTTTCTAAGGCCCACTTGACTTCACATTCCAGGATGTCTGGCTCTAGGTGAGTGATCACACCATCATGATTATCTTGGTCGTGAAGATCTTTTTTGTACAGTTCTTCTGTGTATTCCTGCCACCTCTTCTTAACATCTTCTGCTTCTGTTAGGTCCATACCATTTCTGTCCTTTATCGAGCCCATCTTTGCATGAAATGTTCCCTTGGTATCTCTAATTTTCATGAAGAGATCTCTAGTCTTTCCCATTCTGTTGTTTTCCTCTATTTCTTTGCATTGATCACTGAGGAAGGCTTTCTTATCTTTCCTTGCTATTCTTTGGAACTCTGCATTAAGATGCTTATATCTTTCCTTTTCTCCTTTGCTTTTCGCTTCTCTAATTACCCACAGCTTTCTGTAAGACCTCCTCAGACAGCCATTTTGCTTTTTTGCATTTCTTTTCCATGGGGATGGTCTTGACCCCTGTCTCCTGTACAATATCACGAACCTCCATCCATAGTTCATCAGGCACTCTGTCTATCAGAGCTAGTCCCTTAAATCTATTTCTCCTTCTCACTGTATAATCGTAAGGGATTTGATTTAGGTCATACCTGAATGGTCTAGTGGTTTTCCCTACTTTCTTCAATTTAATTCTGAGTTCGGCAATAAGGAGTTCATGATCTGTCCAACTCTTTACAACCCAATGTACTGTAGCCCGCCAGGCTCCTCTGTCTATGGGATTCTCTAGGCAAGAACACTGGAGTGGGTTGCCATTTCTTTCTCCAGTGCATGAAAGGGAAAATGGAAAGTGAAATCGCTCAGTCGTGTCTGACTCTTAGCGACCTCATGGACTGCAGCCTACCAGGCTCTTCTGTCCATGGGATTTTCCAGATAAGAGTACTGGAGTGGGTCTCCAGTGCCTTCTCTGAACCCCAGTCTAGTCATGAGAAAAACATCAGACAAATTCCAATGGAGGGACATTTCTACAAAATATCTGACCAGTAGCCTTCAAAACTGTCCAAGTCATCACAAATAAGTCTGAGAAATTCACAGCCAATAGACAGACCTAAAGAAAGGTGGTGATTAAATTTAATGTGCTACCTGGTTGAGATTCTAGAACAGAAAAAGGTCATTAGATAAAACTAAGGAAGCTTGAGGGCTTCCCAGGTGATGCTAGTAGTAAAGAATCCACCTGCCAGCATAGGAGATGCAAGAGATGAGGGTTCAGTCCCTGGATGGGGGGAGTCCCTGGAGGAGGGCATGGCAACCCACTCCAGTATTCTTGCCTGGAAAACTCTGTGGATAGTGGAGCCTGGCAGACTATAATCCATGGGGCTGCAAAGAGTCAGACACGACTGAGCCACTGAGCACAAGGAAGCTTGACTGAAGTTTGGACTTTTGTTAATAGTTACATATCAATAGTGATTCATTAATTGTAACAAATCTACCCTACTAATGTAATTTAATAATAGTAAAGGAAACTGGGTCTGGGGATATGGAAACTCTGTGCTATCTTTGCAGTATTTCTGTAAATCTAAAATTGTTCCACAGTAAAGGTTTATTTTAAAAGATATGTTGTCCCTATATCATTACTCCACAGGATTGATATGAAGATTTAAGGAGACAGTGCATGAAGCGTTCTTTACCAAGTGATGGGTGATACATGCTCCACAAAGCAACACGCTTTGACCATTTTGTTCCTTTCTGTGCTATTCTTCCTTTCACATGCCTTGGAAAGCTGAATACTGTTGCCTTCCCTCCAAGATGAACCAGACTACCCTAGTTTCTGATAGTTGTTATCTGCTTCTTTTCCACTGAGAAAATTAGAGCATCATCCCAGTATTTGTACCTGAGCCTTTTTACTTCAGTGAGCCTGTCTTGATTGCACTCATTAGTCTGTTTAGTAAATAAGATGTGCCACATAATAACGGTACTTATACGGCGGTTACTTAGGTAACCACCATTTAGTTACTTCCAGTTAGAGTAAGTGTATCTTAACTTTCTTTGGAACTGATTAAGTACATGAGGCCCTCTTTTCTGTCTTAGGAAGGAGAGGATGGGATGTCATCAGTCTGTTTGCTGACTGAGGGTCTTGACAGAATGCAGCACCCAAGAACACCAAGTCCTCATCAGTTATTTCTAAGGATCAGAAGGAGATGCAAAAAAAGAGTTGATAAATGTTATGTATAACTGATTCACTTTGCTGTATAGCAGAAATTAACACTAAATTATAAATCAACTATACTCCAATAAAAATTTAATAAAAAGAAGGAGTTGCAGAATTATGATTAAGCAAGGGAAGTTTTTTTGGGACACTGGGTAGAAAGTACCTTTCTACAGAGATGAGGTGGGAAAGATATCTCTGCTGCTGAGGTGTGTCGAGAAGAGAAGCCACATTGCTGGTCCTACTAGATTCTCCCTATGGTCATGACTCTGCAAAAGAAATTATATGCCTGCATGCATACTCAGTTGCTTCATTCATGTCTGACTCTTTGTGACCCCATGGACTGTAGCCCACCAGGCTCCTCTGTCCATGGGATTCTCCAGGCAATAATACTAGAGTGGATTGCCATGCCCTTCTCCAGGAGATCTTCCCAACCCAGGAATCCAACCTAGGCCTCTTGCTTTGCAGGCAGATTCTTTGCCACTGAGTCACCAGGAAAGCCAAATTATACATTATATATATTTTATATACAAAAAAATGGAATCATGAACTTCCAGATGTTCAAGCAGGTTTTAGAAAAGGCAGAGGCACCAGAGATCAAATTGCCAACATCGGCTGGATCATGGAGAAATCAAGAGACTTCCAGAAAAACATCTATTTCTGCTTCATTGACTATGCCAAAGCCTTTGACTGTGTGGATCACAATAAACTGTGGAAAATTCTGAAAGAGATGGGAATATCAGACCACCTGACCTGCCTCTTGAGAAACCTGTATGCAGGTCAGGAAGCAACAGTTAGAACTGGACATGGAACAACAGACTGGTTCCAAATAGGAAAAGGAGTACGTCAAGGTTGTATATTGTCACCCTGCTTATTTAACTTATATGCAGAGTACATCATGAGGAACGCTGGGCTGGAAGAAGCACAAGATGGAATCAAGATTGCCAGGAGAAACGTCAATAACCTCAGATATTTAGATGACACCACCCTTATGGCAGAAAGTGAAGTGGAACTCAAAGGCCTCTTGATGAAAGTGAAAGAGGAGAGTGAAAAGTTTGGCTTGAAGCTCAATATTCAGAAAACTAAGATCATGGCATCTGGTCCCATCACTTCATGGGAAATAGATGGGTAAACAGTGGAAACAGTGTCAGACTTTATTTTTGGGGGCTCCAAAATCACTGCAGATGCTGATTGAAGCCAGGAAATTAAAAGGCGCTTACTCCTTGGAAGGAAAGTTATGACCAGCCTTGATAGCATATTAAAAAGCAGAGACATTACTTTGCCAACAAAGGTCCGTTTAGTCAAGGCTATGGTTTTTCCCGTGGTCATATATGGATGTGAGAGCTGGACTGTGAAGAAAGCTGATTGCCAAAGAATTGATGCTTTTGAACTGTGGTGCTGGAGAAGACTCTTGAGAGTCCCTTGGACTGCATGGAGATCCAACCAGTCCATTCTAGAGGAGATCAATCCTGGGTGTTCATTGGAGGGACTGATGCTAAAGCTGAAACTGCAATACTTTGGCCACCTCATGCGATGAGTTGACTCACTGGAAAAGACTCTGATGCTGGGAGGGATTGGTAGCGGGAGGAGAAGGGGACGACAGAGAATGAGATGGCTGGATGGCATCACCGACTCGATGGACATGAGTTTGAGTGAACTCCAGGAGTTGGTGATGGACTGGGAGGCCTGCCGTGCTGTGGTTCATGGGGTCGCAAAGAGTCGGACACGACTGAGCGACTGAACTGAACTGAACTGATATACAAATTATATACATTTGACATATAGTTACATGTATCTATATATGATTTCTTTTACATAGTATATATATATATACTATATAAATACACTACATATAAAAGTATGTATTTATCATAATATGTGGGCTTCCCTGATAGCTTAGTTGGTAAAGTATCTGTCTGCAATGCAGCAAACCCTGGTTCAATTCCTGGGTTGGGAAGATCCACTGGAGAAGGGATAGGCTACCCACCCCAGTATTCTTGGACTTCCCTTGTGGCTCAGCTGATAAAGAATCTGCCTGCAATGTGGGAGACCTGGGTTCAATCCCTGGGTTGGGAAGATCCCCTGGAAAAGGGAAAAGCTACCCACTCCAGTATTCTTGCCTGGAGAATTCCATGGACTGTATAGTCCATCATAATATGTAATTATAAAATATAATATTTATATATACTTAGTATATAATATATAAATAAATGATTCATAAAGTTATCTGAAATATATTTTATATTTATCCTTCTCCAATGTGTGAAAGTGATAGTGAAGTCGCTCAGTCTTGTCCGACTGGTAGCGACCCCATGGACTGCAGCCTACGAGGCTCCTCCATCCATGGGATTTTCTAGGCAAGAGTACTGGAGTGGCTTGCCATTGCCTTCTCCGATACCTAGATATTATATTATTATATATTACTACATTATGTAATATATGATTATGTATATTATATATAATGTGTATATATACACACATGCACAGACACATATACATACTACTTATATACATCTGTTCAAATATTCATTGGCTTAGCTATCTGTCTTCATGTTTCTTCTCTCAGTTGTCGAGGAGGATTTGTCGATAACCCAGGTCTCACCTACTCTTGTCTCTTCACTCACTCTTGTTCTGTTTTTCTTAGATGCCAACCTAACCTTCAGTTCAGTCCAGTTCAGTTCAGTTCAGTCACTCAGTCGTGTCCTACTCTTTGCGACCCCATGAATCACAGCACGCCAGGCCTCCCTGTCCATCACCAACTCCCGGAGTTCACTCAAGCTCATGTCCATCGAGTCGGTGATGCCATCCAGCCATCTCATTCTCTGTCGTACCCTTCTCCTCCCACCCCCAATCCCTCCCAGCATCAGAGTCTTTTCCAGTGAGTCAACTCATCGCATGAGGTGGCCAAAGTATTGCAGTTTCAGCTTTAGCATCAGTCCTTCCAATGAACACCGAGGACATATCTCCTTTAGAATGGACTGGTTGAGGTTACTTCATGTGTATTCTTTTTTTGTCCTCCTTAGCTGGATATATCTGTGCAAAACTCACAGAGAATCTGGATTGTCAGGTCCAGTCCAGTTTCCTGTTCAGTAAAATGAATATAAGATTAAAAAAAAAAAAAAAACCAATCACCAAAGTCTGTTTAACAATTCTTGATTGCTGCTCTGCGCCCGGATTTCAATATTTCTGAATAATCAAAGCCTGGAAGCTAGTACAATATGGCTATCTAAAACTGCCAGAAATTTGCTTCCTGCTGTCCTGAATGTGAAAGCAGGAATGTGATTCTGCGGCAGGCTTTTTCTTTCTCCTTTGTGAGGAATCCCTTTGGAGGGCCAGTTCGGTCCTACCCACTTCCATTAAGTAACTACTCACTGCCCCTGAGTTAGCTCAGGACACGGGAGAAATTGGGGCTTCCCTGGTGGCTCAGATGGTAAAGAATCTGCCTGAAATGCCAGAGACCTAGGTTCGATCCTTGGGTCAGGAAGATCCCCTGGAGAAAGAAATGGCAACCCACTCCAGTATTCTTGCCTTCAGAATTCCATGGACAGAGGAGCCTGGTGGGCTATAGACCATGGAATCACAAAGAGTCAGACACGACTGAGCAACTCACTTTCACTTGAGAGAAGTCATCCAAAAGCAAGTGTTTTATGCTGATGTATTAAGTAGTCTGTCTAATAATATAAAAGGCTATCCCAGGTGATAAGGAACCTCTCTGCAAATTTCATTTCTCTTAATGAAGTGTTTAGCCTTCCCTTGGCAAGACTGGTTACAGGGTTTGAACAATAGTGGGTGGAGTCTGGGACTGAGGGAGCAAAGAGATGGGAACAAGGGCTCCCACTGGATGATGGGCTTCAGTGGTGTCAGCTCTTCAACTAGTTTGGAATCTATTTTCAGAAAACAAAAAACTGCTGTGAAGATAATTAACTTATGAAGTCTTAGGGTATTCTCTACTCACTACTCAGGCAATCTGCTGCTTGAAATTTCTTCTGCAACTCTATTGAAAACCTAGGGCTGGGACCTTCCTGGTGGCCCAGTGGTTAAGAATTCACCTTCTAAAGCAGGGGCCATGTCTTCCCACCCTGGTCAGGGAACTAAGATCCCACATGCTGTGGAGAAACGAGGCCCAACTACTGAGCCCATGTGCAACCAGAGAAGTACTTATGCACTGCACCAAAGACCCAGCACAGTTAAAAAAAAATAAGAAACAAAGAGAAAGGAAATCTAGGGCCAATGCCCATTCCATCTTGATGTACTCCATAGACCCCATGGGAAGCTTCTCTTCTGATCAGTTCCAGCTTTCTGGAAGAAATCCAGACAATTGCTCTTGTCAGAACTCTATGTTGCATTTGCCAGTAACCTCAAAGCACACTAGCTTGTTTAGAAAGGAGCTTCCCTATCTCCTGTGCTACTTCTCTTTGTCCTTATTCTTTCACAATGAAGGAAGACTTTCTCCACTTGAATTCATGGCCTCCTGGTTCATTGACTTCAAAGCTTCCTGATAGAAAAAATGTAGGGAACTACTCTGATTGGTCCAGCCTAGATCACATGCTCACATCTGGGCCAATCACTGTGAGAAGAAGGTGTTGTGATTGGTTTGAGTTGGATCACATGCTCACTGTGTGACCAGAGGGGTGAGTTTCTGACCTGATTTCCAACTGCCAGCTCTCACTCACATCTCTGAGTATGAGTTCCTCTGGCCACTGGGGCTTTCTCTGCCCATGAATGTGGCAGGTTCCAAGTGCTGAGGAATTACTGTATCTCAGAAGCAGCCTTCAAGTGACTGATGGGAGCTGGCATATAAATACTCAGGGACTCTTGCCCATGGGCTGATAGAATTTCAACACCACTTATCAGAAGGCTGGAGTGGGATTAAATGCCCATTCTTCACCGCTGCCCCCTTGCAGACACTGCACTCTTCATCCACCTTTTTTATTCTCTGTCTCTCCCCCTACTTCCTTTTCTGTAGTATTTCCGGATTGTTGTTGTTCAATCACTAAGTCATGTTGGACCCTTTGCAGCCCATGGACTGCTGCACACCAGGCTCCCCTATCCTCCACTATCTCCCAGAGTTTGCTCAAGTTCATGTCCATTGAGTCAGTGATGCTCTCCCCCCATCTCATCCTCTGCAGCTTCTCCTGCCTTCAGTCTTTCCCAAGGTCTTTTTCAAGAGTCAGCTTTTCACATCAGGTGGCCAAACTATTGGAACTTCAGCTTCAGCATAGTCCTTCTAATGAATATTCAGGGTTGATTTCCTTTAGAATGGACTAGTTTGATCTTGCAGTCCAAGGGACTCTGGAGAGTCTTCTCCAGCACCACAGTTCAAAAGCATCAGTTTTTCGATGCTCAGCCTTCTTTATCATCCAGCTCTCACATCGGTACATGATGACTGGAAAAACCAGTTTTGACTATAATGGACCTTTGTCAGCAAAATGATGTCTCTGCTTTCTAATATGCTGTCTAGCTTTGTCATAGTTTTCCTTCCAAGGAGCAAGCATCTTAATTTCATGACTGCAGTCACTGTTCACAGTGATTTTGAAGCCTGAGAAAATAAAATCTTCACTGTTTCCGTTTCCCCATCTATTTGCCATCAAATGATGGGACAGGATGCTATGATCTTCATTTTTTCAATTTTGAGTTTTAAGCCAGCTTTTCACTCTCCTTTTTCACTCTCTTCAGGGGTGTCTTTAGTTCCTCTTCACTTTCTGCCAGAAAGGTGACATCATCTGCATATCTGAAGTTGTTGATATTTCTCCTCACAATCTTGATTCCAGCTTGTGATTCATCCAGCCTGGCATTTTGCATGATGTACTCTGCTTATCCGTTAAATAAGCAGTGTGACAACATACAGCCTTGTTGTTCTCCTTTCCCAGTTTTGAGCCAATCAGTTGTTCCATGTCTGGTTCTAACTGTTGCATCTTGACCGCATACAAGTTTCTCAGGAGACAGGTAAGGTGGTCTGGTACTCCCATCTCTTTAACAGTTTTCCACAGTTTGTTGTGATCCACACAGTCAAAGGATTTAGCATAGTCAGTGAAGCAGAAGTAGATGTTTTTCTGCTTGTACTTGAGTCCTTATCTCAGTGATTTATGGCAACCCGAAACTAAGAGAGTCATTGTGATTGACAGCTCATTACATGAGTCAAACGGGGATGAAGCAGTGTGCCGAAGGAACTGATAGTTCTGAATACACAAAATACATATGTGTGTGTGTGTGTGTGAAAGAAATCCACAGAACAGCAAACAATGAAAACTTAAGGTAAATCTCTTCCTATTACACTAACATTTGGAAACAAACCATGTCTTACTTGCCATGCCCAGGGGAAGCCAACAGACCTCCCCTAGCAGGTTGCTCTAGAGAGGAAAATGTCAGCAGATCTTGGGGTCCAGGCAACAGGCAGAGCTGTAATTTACAGGAGACAGCATTTCCACCCTGACTCCATTAATCTTAGGACTCTTCCGCCCCAGCTGAATGCCAGCCAAAGAGTTATCACAGCAGAAGGACAAGCCTGCCTCCTCAGATGCTGGCCAGCGGCTGGGCGACTTGGCTTATGTTTGGCAATGTTCCCATTAGACAGTTGGGCTTGTGGGCTGGCCCGTGCGTGTGCAGTGACAAAAACTCTCTCCTTGTCTCTGTGTCTCTGCCTCTTCTTATTTGAGTGTGTGCTTAGTCGCTCAGTCATGTCTGACTCTGTGGCCGCATGGACTGTAGCCTGCTCCTCTGTCCATGGGGATTCTCCAGGCAAGAATACTGGAGTGGGTTGCCATGCCCTCCTCCAGGGGATTTTCCAAACCCAGAGATCAAACCCAGGTCTCCCTCATTGCAGGCGAATTCTTTACTGTCTGAGCCACCAGGGAAGCCCAATTCGAGTGTATTGGTTTCTAAAGCCAAACTTATTCCATATATGTCATGAGTCAAATTGTCTAGAAGCAGTGTTTCAGAGACAGCTTCAGGTGTATGAGATGCTGACGGAGTAAAACACACACACACACACACACACACTTCTAAGGTTCTGAGGGAAACAGTATAAGAAAAACAAAGGAGACACACTCAGTTTCAGATAAAGTCTAGACCAGGGGTTGTCAAACTATGGCCACTGGACCAAATTCAGCTGCCCCTGTAATTTGTAAGCGAAGTTTTATTGGGACACAATCATGCCCCTGTGTTAGCATAATGGCTATGTCTGCTTTCTTGCTTCAAGGACAGAGTTGAATGGTTGCCACAGAGACTGGATGCCCTGCAAAGCCTAAGTTATTTATAGTCTGATTCTTTTCAGGAGAAGCCTACTGACCCCTGCTCTAAAACTTGTCCCAACCTGTGGGAGCTCTGGAGCCTCCATTGCTCCATAGAGTTATCCCTACCTTGAGGAAAGGGCTGGTCTCAGTACCTTAGTGTCCAGCTGGGCTTTTGTTGTCACCTACCTTGGGGTGTTTGGGGTGAGGGCCGTCAAACAGATTAAGCCCAAGATGGTGGCTCACACCAGCCAAGAGCAAATTTCTGTATATTAGGGGAAGCCATGTAATTCAGTTGGTAAAGCATCTGCCTGCAATGTGGGAGACCTGGGTTCAATTCCTGGGTGGGGAAGATCCCCTGGAGAAGGAAGTGTCAACCCACTCCAGTATTCTTGCCTGGAGAATCCCATGGACAGAGGTACCTGGCAGGCTACAGTTCATGGGATTGCAAGACTCGGACACGACTTAGCACTATCTTTCTTTCTTTATGAGCTCTTAGCAACTGAAACAGCTGGGACTCCCTTGTGGGGTAAGGGCATCTCTCGAGGCACCAGAAGCAACTGCCGCCGTGCGGATCTGTATCTGCAGATGTGCTTCCTGGGAATGGGGAGAACCACTGCTTCCTCTATCTTATCTGAGCCCGAATGACCTCACCTGGACTCTGTGACTCCCGCTTGCCTCCAGTCCATCCGTCCCACTGCTCTTGGGGTGAAGACAGAAACCTTTAACAGCACAAAGAGTATTTCCTCTGGAAAAATGTCTTGAACCCTTCTCCCCATGAATCTGTCTAAGTAACCAATATTCAGTTTGTGTGTCTTTACCTATTTTTGCAAACTGCAGCACACAAAACTATGCAGACTTTCTTCTCTTTCAACCACTGTTATTCACGTTACTTTGACATCTGCTTTTTTCCCCTTACGAATACAAATCATAAGACCCTCTCCAGTTTGAATGTATAGTTAACTGATTTTTAACTCATTATTTTCTAAGAGCAGAATGATAGCCCATCATATGTATGTACATAGTATGTACCTAATACATATGTACAATAATTTAAGAATTGGTTTGATGGTAGGAGTTCAAATGGTTTCTGTGCGGTTTTTATTTTTCACTTAACAAACAATGGTGCAATGCACATCTCTTAACAAATACCCTCACATTCTTTTTTGACAACCCAGAGGGAAAAGGTGGGGAGGGTGGTGGGAGGAGGGTTCAGGATTGGGGGGCACATGTGCACCCGTGGCTGATTAATGTCGATGTATGGCAAAAACCACTACAATACTGTAAAGTAATTATCCTCCAATTAAAATTAATTAATTAATTTTAAAAAAGGTAAAGAAAATTATATACATATATATATAGGATTGTTTTTTATTTTATTTACTTACTTAAAATTTTTATTTGAGAAGACCCCCTTGGAGAAGGGAATGGCAACCCACTCCAGTAGTCTTACCTGGAGAATTCCACGGACAGAGGAGCCTGACAGCCTACAGTCCTTGGGGTTGCAAAGAATTGGACAGGACTGCGCACCTTTCACTTTCAAATTTCATTTATTCTTTTATTTCTGGCTGTGTTCGTCTTCATTGCTGTGAGGGCTTTTCTCTAGTTGTGGCAAGTGGGGGCTGCTCTCTAACTGTGGTGTGAGGGCTTCTTATCGCAGTAGCGTCTCTTGTTGTGGGGCTCAGGCCCTACGGCTACCGGGCTCATTAGTTGCAGCTCCCGGGCTCTAGAACACAGACTCCATAGTTGGGGCATGTGGGCTTAGATGTTCCATGGCATGTGGGATCTTCCCAGATAAGGAACTGAACACATGTCTCTTGCATTGATAGGCAGATTCTTTACCACTGAGCCACCAGGGAAGCCCTGGGTTTTTTGTTTTTTTTTTTCTTTTTTGTTTGCGTTTTAAAATATTTATTTTTTTATTTGCTCTCTCCTGGTCTTACTTGTGGCACGTGGGATCTTTAGTTGCAGCATGTGTATTCTTAGTTGCAGCATGTGTATTCTTAGTTGCAGCATGTGTATTCTTAGTTGCAGCATGTGGGATCTAGTTCCCCGACCAGGGATTGAACCTGGGCCTCTTGCATTGGGAGTACGGAATCCTAGCCACTGGACCACTAGGGAATTGCCACCCTCACATTCTGACGCTTATATTTCTGAATTCACCATCCTTAGAATTGGCATTATCTGGTGAACATACCCACGCTAACCATTTTAAATTTCCATGCACACACACTACCTGCTTCCTTTCTGCAGATATAGCAAATCCCGTTTCTACCGTGAGTTTATGAGACTGCCCAGGATCCAAGTATCTCTGCCAGATTAGTGTTCTTCAGTCCTTTTAATTTTTGCCAATCTCTTGGCAGAGGAGTGGTCTCGCATTGTTCTGACTTGCATTTCTTTGGCTGTTACTGAAGTTGGTCATCTTTTTATACACATATTGCTTCAATCACAAGAGTATCCCCTGCAGTGATACTGACGTTAAATTGGGGAAGATGGAAATGTTCTAGGTGCATCTATGCTCTTCCCCATCCATCCTCAGCTGCTCGCTAATGACCACTGCAGAGCTGACTGATGCCATTATTCCTGCCCATCCTTGGCTGCCCTCACTCTCCTGTCCCTAGAGGATGAAGAGTTTTGGTCTCGAGAGGTGTGGCAATGGTGGGGGTGGGTAGAAGTTCTTGCCCCGTTGATGACCTTCTCCTTCTGTTCTCTTCCCTTCCAGACACAACCCAGATGAACAACGCAGTGCCCACCTCCCCTTTGCTCCAGCAGATGGGCCACCCACATTCCTATCCCAGCCTGGGCCAGATCTCCAACCCTTATGAACAGCAGCCGCCCGGCAAAGAGCTCAACAAGTACGCCTCCTTGAAGGCAGTCGGTAAGCACTCTTTTGTTTCTTCTCTCTATCCTGTATTTTTCTGTTGCTTCTACATTTCCTTATCTCTAATGTTTTTCTACTCCACTTTCTACCTTTCTGATCTCTCTCATCTATCTTTCTGACTATCATCCATCATCTGTCCATCTACCATGTGTATCTTCTATCCATCCATCATCTCTTTCTCCTTTTTCTTTGTTTCCCTCTGTCTCCTTCTCTCGCTAATATATTCTGGGTCTCTGTACCTGGGACACAGTTTACTAAGGACCAGAGCCCCCTAGCTGTTTTCTCTCGGCCCCAGGTCAAGTCCTACCTTGCTGTGTGGGGCAGGGTGGGTGGGGGAAGAGGAGAACATGGATACTCATTTGATCCCGTGGATATCTCAGCCCCTTCACCATCGGACATCTGCCCTAGCGAATCCTCAGGGAACCTGGACATAGGATCCAGGGCACTGGTCTTTGAACGTCCTGCCCTTTAGTGGAATATGCTCACCATCCACCCAGTCTAGCCTCTCTTGGAGAAGTCGGTAAGCCTGCACATTCCTATCTCGGGCATCTTCTGGTTTCCATATGTAAATATTTCCAGGTTGAAGGGACAGCCTGGAGCTCCTGGTATCTGCATTCTTATCAAGTCTGGGACATTGCATTGGTATTCTTACAGAACATTGCCTCATTTTCTCATAGTGATCCAAAGAGGAAGGCATAAAATATTGCCCCAGTTTTCAGATTAGGAAAATTGAGACTCAAGGAGGTTAATTTAACTTGCCCTAAATCAGGCGACGAGTTGACTCACTGGAAAAGACTCTGATGCTGGGAAAGGTTGGGGGCGGGAGGAGAAGGGGACGATGGAGAATGAGATGGCTGGATGGCATCACCGACTCTGTGGACATGAGTTTGAGTGTACTCCGGGAGTTGGTGATGGACAGGGAGGCCTGGCGTGCTGTAATTCATGGGGTCGCGGAGAGTCTGACACGACTGAGCGACTGAACTGAACTGAACTGAAATCAGGCAGCCTGTGGGCAGTCTGAGCTTGTGTTTTTATCACTCCAGAGCATGTGCTCTTGCCACTCCCTTCCCACAGCCCTGGGGTGGGGGTTCAGTTTGTTCCGCTGATTTATACATGAGGGAGTGTGACGGTGGCCTTGACGATGACCCAGACTGCCGAACAAATGACTCATGGCCACTTTCTATAGGATGGAAGCATCCCTCACAGCAAAGTCAGGCTTTTGGACACCCAGACCATGTGCTTTCTTTTATTATCAGCTTCTCATTCTATTTTGTTCCCCTTCTGCCAAGCTCCTCTTTGGAGATGGGATAGAGCTGATCAATTCTAGTATGAAATATCCTAATTCCAATGCACACTAAGGACAGAAACTAAAGCACAGACACGATCACGTGGCTAGGATGATGTTGTAACTATGGTCTACGGACATCAGATTCAAAAAACAAGCATATTGGTGCCCTGCAGACAATCAGGCCCAAACTTGGAGCTTAGAAATCTATCTATAGGAATTTATATTCCCTGATATCCTAGGACTTCCAACTGGAACCTTTTGAAGAGGGTTTGAGGGGTGCTTATAATTCTGAGGGTACAGCTTGTACTTCCTAAATCCCAAGTCTCATAAGCACCCCATGTTTCCTGTTGAATTTCTCCACCCAACTCAATCCTTATCTACATCTGTGACCATGAAGTGAAAATGAAAGTGTTAGTCACTCAGTCATGTCCCACCTTTTGAGACACCATGGACTGTAGCCCACAAGGTTCCTCTGTCCATGGAATTCTCCAGGTAAGAATACTGGAATAGATTGCCATTCCCTTCTCCAGGGGATCTTCAAGATTGAACCCGGGTCTCCTGCATTACAGGTGGGTTCTTTACCATCTGAGCCACCAGGGGGGCCCAGCAGTGACCGTAGAGTCCCTCTATTTTGTATTGCATGTTTGTATAGCACATACATCCTAAGCATGTTCAAATAGACTCAGATATTACAAGGGAAGGAGAGAAGAAGCTGTTGCCTAGGAGAGAAGAAGTCTTGGCATCTGTGCCAATGTACCTGCAGAAGCCTTCATGCACTACTCAGTGGCCCACTTCCGTTTCTGAGTCTTGCATTTAGGTGATGACTAGCATCTGCTGTTATATTTGAGTCTCCTTTTGACATTAAAAAAATCCCACCCAGACATCTTTTTCTTTTTGAACAGGTCCCATTACCCCAAACAACTCATTTCTTCGTGTAGGCCCTGTGTTTCCTTCCCCCTCAGCACCCTGTAGCTCTTGGATAAATCATAAACCGATCTCCCAGCAGAGTTCCTTGATTCTGTCCAGGCTTGACATAGGGCTCCTTGGCACAGCAAATGTTTGTAGTGTACTTGGAATTAAATTTGCAGTCTGAAAGTTTATTCAACATTCCTTGAGTAACCTTTTTCTCCCACAAAGCAGGAACTCCTGAAACTTTTGCTGAATGAATGAATGAATTTATCTTTGACCCCAATCCAAGAATAGCTTGGTTGGAAGGGAGCATTCCCTACATCTTCTAAAAACTCTGAAGGATCTCAGATGAAGAACCCTCCTCGATCCTGGATATGATTGATGTGGCCCTCTTCTTGGCTGCCCTTCTTTTCTGACTATTATAGGAGTTCACATGCTTTATCTGAATCACAGATGGTCTTGTGATGGTCTTGTGGTCCAGTGTGGGGCAGACTGAATGACTGCCTGCCCAGTGGGTTACCCAGGAGTCCAGAGTCTGCCCGCCCAAATGAAATGCAAATCCCAAAATAAATGTTCTTTCAAGGGTTCTTTATTAAGGCATAATGTGTGAAGGATGAAATACATTTCATTAACAAAATCATTACCACCCAGGAGAGTTGTTTAAAAAATGGTTTGCTGTGGAAAGTTCTGCAGTGTCTGATAACCAGATTCATTTTCTAAAAATTTCAATTCAGTCAATAAGGAGAGGCTTGAACAGCCTTTAGGGTTAACTGCCAAGGTCAAAAATATTTCTGGAAAATCGGTGTTCTCTTGGAGGCTTTAATATTCAGAACCTCAAGGGGGTTTTGGTCACTGAAATCCCCTGGCCTCGGCTTCTTTGTGTGAAAAATGAAGAAGTTGAACTCTGTAGTTTCCAAACTCCATTATGATTTTAAAATTAGAAAATGAAACAATTCTACTCATTTTAGTTATTAGAATACCTGTGGGCCATGAAATATGTCTCACTCATTCACTACCAACTCAGAATGGGAACTGTTGGTAGTTCCTGAGATAAATTCTTCCAAAATAGGCCTTCCCTTCTATTTTATTTTTATTTTGTCTTATATTATGGGCTTCCCTGGTGGCTTAGTGGTAAAGAATTCTCCTGCCAATGCAGGAGACATGGGTTAGACCACTGGGTCAGGAAGATCCTCTGCAGGAGGAAATGGCAACCCACTCTGGTATTCTTTCTGGGAAAATCCCATGGATAGAGGAGCCTGGCCGGCTACAGTCCATAGGATCACAAAGAGTCGAACATTATTTAGTGACTAAACAAAAACAGCAATCTTATATTTTATTTATTGTTGTTTGCTTGTTGAAATCACACTTATTCATGTTTAAATAGAATTCCTTTCTCTCTGTGATTCAGGGATCTGGGAATGTAACATCTGGTCCTGTATGCCTCGTGGCGGCAGAATGGTCTCTGTTCCCAGGGTGTTCCCGGCCCAGTTATTGTAAAATATTAGCACACACTAGGGAAACGTAAGAAGCTAAACCTCCCTGAAGTGAAGGAAGTGAAAGTCACTCAGTTGTGTCTGACTCTTTGTGACCCCATAGACTGTAGTCCTTGGAATTTTCCAGGCCAGAATACTGGAGTGGGTTGCCTTTCTCTTCTCCAGGGGATCTTCCCAACCCAGAGATCGAACCCAGGTCTCCCATATTGCAAGTGGATTCTTTACCAGCTGAGTCACAAGGGAAGCACAAGAATACCATAGTGGGTAGCCTATCCTGTCTCCAGGGGATCTTCCCAATGCAGGAATGGAACCAGGGTCTCCTGCGTTGCAGATGGATTCTTTACCAACTGAGCTATGAGGGAAGCCCTAAACCTCACTGGTGTGCTGCAGTCCCTGGAGTCACAAAGAGTCGGATATGACTGAGCAACTGAACTGAACTGAAACACTCAAAAGAAGGAGTGATGGAGTTGAATAATTATTTGTCCAAATCATTCATTCATTCTCCAATCATTTAATCTAGTGTCCCTCAATTGTAAGTCCCACTGAGTCAGGAACCAAGTCTGTCCCTTTCATTGGTGTATCCCAAGGACCTAGCACCATGTAGCACAGTTCACGCCAGCTAAGAGGCAGCCCAAACCTCTTCACTCTCCCCATTAATAGCCTGGACAATGAAGGTCCATGTGCCCAGACCCATGACTCCCATAATCCATCAAAGAAAGATTCTGTTTCACTCAACTAACTTTCCTTACTCAGTCAGGAATGTGAGGTTAAACAGTTTCAAAGTGTTTGCTACCAAGAAAAGCCAAGAAGTGTGTGTTGTTCCAGACTGAGCCAGACTGTAACCTTTTGAAAATTCAGTTAAGCACACAAATCCTCTGCCCCGCCGCCCCATGCCATGGTGGTGACAATGTGAGGGCCCACTTGATGGCTCTTCATTGGTCAATGTTTACAAAGACATTGTGAAAATATCCCTAAGGGTCACCTGATGGTTCAGGGTTGGTTGTTTCCTGCCTCCAAAACTGGGAAAAGACCATTCTTTTATGTAATTCCTGAGGGGCTCTGGAAAATGGAAAATTGCCTGCACATTGGCATTTAGCACCTGTTGGCCCCAGGTCTAGTTTTTCCTCAGGGTGTATTGAGAGTTGAAATCCTCAGCTGCTAATGGTTCTTGACCATGTGCCCTTTAGATGCTTTTGGGCAGCTTAGCTGTCCAGTGAGTAAGAGAGACAGGATGTACCAGCATCCCTGATAAAAGGTGGTGTTTTCTTTTTAAATTCCAGAATTTAATAAGAAAATATTTTCTCTGTTACTCTTTAACAGTCTATAGACTGTTTTCCCAGAACCTTGTTACACTTTTCTGATGGCACTTTTTAAAACCACAGCAACAATGCACTTCGGAATTCTTTTTTACTCTTTCTGTAGGAATCGTGTGTAAAGAACCTAAGTGATGCATAAACCCCTCAACTTTGAATTAACCTCTACTAGTTTTTGGTTGTTGTTGATGTGGAAGAAAGGGAGCTAGTATCACTGGATTCCCAAACTGTATGCCTCTGGGGGAGGTATCAATCCCAACGTCAAAATATGGGGAAACTGGGGCTCAGTATAGTTAAGTAATTTTTCCAAAGTAACACCTGAAGAGCCAAGAGTCATATCTGGGATAGCCTGAATCAAGTCTTCGTCTTCCCATGAAATGATGCTATCTCCCACAGAGCAGTTTCTGGCACCAGAAGGATCTTCAGTTCAGTTCAGTTCAGTTCAGTCGCTCAGTCGTGTCCGACTCTCCGCGACCCCATGAATCACAGCACGCCAGGCCTCCCTGTCCATCACCAACTCCCGGAGTACACTCAAACTCATGTCCACAGAGTCGGTGATGCCATCCAGCCATCTCATTCTCTGTCATCCCCTTCTCCTCCCGCCCCCAACCTTTCCCAGCATCAGAGTCTTTTCCAGTGAGTCAACTCGTCGCATGAGGTGGCCAAAGTATTGCAGCTTGATCTTACCAGGCCAAAAAAAAAAAAAGATTGAAGAGCTCATTCTCCTCTTTTGTCCGGGAAGACTTATAAGGTGTTAATTATTTTCCTCTTGTTTGTTTGCTTGGAGGTAAAAATTTTCTCATCATGCTAGTATGCTTGAGGTATAACACATTTAAGGTATATTATAGTTGAGGTATTATTTAATATGTATAGTATAAGACTCAGATCATAATTTTATAACAGTGTGATTATTGAAATATACATATGCTAGAGTCATCAACATCCCAGGAAGGATAAGAAATATTTTCCTCTCAGAAAGTTCCCTCATGTTCTCTTCCTCCCAATGCCTAAGGCCCATCCTCTTTACATAGGCATTTAATTTTTCACCCAACAAATATTTAACTAATTCTCACTAGTGTCACCAAGCACAAAAGGGAACTTAAAGTATATATCTGGTAGCTTCTGTACCATCTTATTAAGTACCCTTATTAGCACTGGATTTAATAAACAAAACGTGTTACTGCCTTACCAGAGTGAAGCCCTGTCTTAGGGAGCAGAGACAGGGATGTCCACCGTGTGTTTCCTGCCTTCAAGTTAGTGATATATTTGACCTGGGGGCAAATGGCTTCCTCGGAATTAGTGACTCAGTGATTGTGTCAGGCTTGTGTCCACCCACACCAGAAGATCTGGTGCTACATCACTATTTCCAGATGTGAGTGATCCTGGTTCAGAGGGAGAAGAAACATTCAGGGCATCCCGGGCGGATCCCACTTAATTTTAACTTCGTCACTCTTCGCCTGTCACTCCAATTTCCCGACTGTTGTGAGTGATGAGCATGTAGAGTTCATATCCGCAGGGGGAACGTGGCAATTTGAGTGTCCTTTGGCATGCCTGGGAGGCCAACCAGAAATGCTTAAATGGGCCCGGATCTGTGCTCTGTAATCATTCAGATCACAGACTGTTCCCTGCGTCTCCTCCCAGCTGGCAGCCGGATATATCTCTGGAAATTGTGCAGAAATGTTGAGGACTTGGTTTTTCCAGGTAGCTTCCTAAGAAAGGAAACGGGAGCTAGTAGCTCACGCTGATTAGTCAGGCCGCCAGCCAATGGGCAGAGCCTGCAGCAGTGGCACGTGTGCAGGTTTGCCCCGCTTTGAGCAAAATCCCATAGTACAGAGAAGGTCTATGAAGGACCTGGTAAGATGTAGCCCTAGCCGTTCTCACCATCCTTTACGAGAAGGGTTACACTGTGGGCTCCTGCTAATCATGTGAGATTTTCCCCAGGGTTCAGCCAGGACGTCTGAAACAGAATTCAATCTGGAGAAACTGATTTACAATCAAAATTCCAGGCATTAGGGATTCTCAGATAACAAGCTTGATCCCTTTTGCATTAAGGGGAACTTCCTTACCTTAGGAAGAGTGAGTCCGTGGAGAACCTTGAATTCATTCATTCATTCAACAATGTTATGCAAGCACAGATTGTGTGGTGGGCACTGGGGTAGGGTGGCCTCCACCCCACCTGATCTGCTGCCTAGCATTTAAAGTCACAGCCAGCAGAGCCTAGCCAGCCCCAATCTCGAATATGGAGCTAATGATGCACCCCCGGACTCCCGTTTAGCAGGGGGATTGCAGTAGAAGAGGATCCAGATTTCTCTCTTGACCACAGAGCATTGTTATTAGCCACTATGACTTCTTGTAAGTAAAACTTTGCCTTCTTTCTTAGAAGGTTGAAATTTAGAGCCAGATTCACCACCTAGGAATTGTCTGTCTCTCTCTCTGAATACATCTAGGCTTTTTCAAGGGGAACCTTTTTTGATCCTGTGTTGGGCATTATCTTGATCATGGTTCAGGACCTTGCAGAGAGAAGTGTTCACGTAATCACAGTTGTGCTTTCTCTCCCTAGCCTTGTTCCCTGAGTCCCCTGAGACCTGCCCCCAAACACACACACACACTTAAGGCTGCGGCTGCGATGCCAACAGCAGCGTCTGGGTGTGAGGGCACCATGCACGTGGGTAGCCGGTGAACAGATCAGCATCTCTCCATTGTTATTTTTTTAGGAAGTTCTGAGGGTGACTGGACAGTGGCGACACTTAAGTCACCGAAAGGTACCGTACAGTTTTTTCTAGCTCTTTTGTCTAGGTGTTGTTGGATTTGGCGTTGATCCATGAAGGCACAGAGCGTCCCACTGTCTGTGTGTGACCCAGTGCATACGTGTGTCCATGTTGGCTGGATCTGCAGGTCTGTCTGAGTTGCAGTGTGTAGGTGTTGTGTGTGTGTGTGCATGCACACCTGGAGTGGTGTGTCTCCAGGCTGTTGCTAAAAAGTGTGCTCCTTTTTGCTTCCTGATATTCAGTGCCTGAAGGAAAATGTCGCTATCAGAAGCCATCCCAGGTAAGACATCCAGGAAATGTTTTTTTCTTTTCCCCTCTCAGAAAGCTGCACAGGCAAATGGCAAAACATAAGGTGATTTAATGCAGGGGGAAAACAACTTCTGAGGGAGTGATAAACAGATTTTTGGCCTTGGGTCTTGGGATTGATTAGCCTTTTGGGGAACAGATGCTCTTTTTAACTCTCCTGGCTATCATGATGAGCTGAAAGTTAAGGAGTTAGTCCACTTGAGTCTGTGTACTAACTAGCTGGCTGACAGAGGCAGGTGGTAGTTATAATTTATTTACCCCCTGCTATGTGCCAGACAGAGGGCTTAATATCATTTATCATTGAATTCTCTGATGACCCAGCCATGTGTGTGTTGTCCTTCCCCTTTATTAATAAGGACCTGGGTGTCTGATCGAGTCTAAGTCTTGCTTATCTAAAGTCAGCTAGCTACTAAGTGATGGAGCTGAAATTTTAACCCATGTCTGCCTAGCTCTAATATTTAGTTATTTCCCACTGGGGTGTGGTGGGAGTAGCTCTTTTCCAGAACAGGCCTCACTCCTTGTGCTTTGTTGAATTTGGTGGTTGGAAAGATATAGCTGACCCAAGCAGATGGAGCTCAAACTCTTTAGTGACCTTGAACTGGGAGAAGTTAGAAGATATTGGTACTGGTAGGGCCATTTTGCCTTCTCGAAAGTCAGTTCTGGTTTCCACCTGGAGACTGCATCAGGGGAGGGTGGATTGAAGTTGGGACCACCCACTGGGAAGCTCTTACAGTCATCCAGGTGGGCAGTGCCCTGAACTGGGGCGGTAGAGGATGAAGAGGAGAAAATGGATTGGAGGGATAATGAAGAGACTGTGGAATGCATGTGAGAGGAGGGGAGGGAGCTGTGGGCTGACCCGTGGTCCTTACCTTTGAGCCACTTGAGCACGTATCAGCATCCCCTGGAGGGATGTTGAAACCTGCTTCCTGGACACCATCCTGGAGCATCTCATTCACTAGACCTTGAGTGTGGCCTGAGGAGCTGAATTGCTAACTGGTTCTGAGGTGATGCTGATGCTGCTGGTCTGGGGACCATACTTTAAAAACCACTGCACTAGAGAAATCTTGCTGGGAAACTAAGACCCTAAGACCCTTTGAATGGATCTCCAAGCATCTTTCTGTGGCTTGAGAGTTCTGAATAGGGTAGTTTGACCAGAATCCCAGAGGCTCATAAGCAGCCTCAGCAAAGAGGGGGGAATGGAGAGGGCAGCCCCTTATTCCAGAATTGGGAGAGAGAGAGCTTTAGACCCTCGTGTCTAATGAGAATCCCTTGATCACCCAGTTGTTGCCTTGGGAAAGGCAGATTTTTGGGTCTTGTATTAAATAATAACTATTCACATGTCAACGTCCATTTTTAGAAATGCAAACAATTTGGAACTTGACAGACCTGCTAATTTGAGGCGTAAACTTTTTTTTTCCTTCCCTTGTGAAAAACAAAGCCATTACGATGCCTGTGACAGCATCTGTGTCCTGATATCAGCCTGTTATTGTCAGATGCATTTAGAAAATATTTCAGGATGGGTCAGAAGCAAGGGCTTAGAGGCTATTTTTCTACTCCAACCAGGCTAAATTCACCTGTCCTGCCAAATGCACCTTTATTTATTCTGCTTTATCAGGGGAGAAGAAAAGAGGTTCCAGAGAGGGGACCTCTGGGGTCACTGGTCTTCCCCTCTTGTTTTCTACTCAACCTCCAGACCCTCAATCTGCCTAAGGTGTGGTAACAGGTCAGGGGTTTGTACACCTGTTAGCTTCTTGAGGATTTCCTCAGTGGCTCAGTGGCAAAGAACCCGCCTGCCAATGCAGGAGACATGGATTTGATCCCTGGGTCAGAAAGGTTCCCTTGGAAAAGGAAATGGTAACCCACTCCAGTATTCTTGTCTGGGAAATGCCATGGACAGAGGAGTCTGGCAGGCTACAGTCCATGGGGTCATAAACAGTCAGACGCGACTTAGTGATTGACAGAGCACGCATGCCAGCTTCTTGAAAGGGAGGTATAAGCAGGACATGATGGGCTTAGCTTCAGACACACCTGGGCTCCTTTCATAGCCCCATCTTGTTACTTTCTCCAAGTCATTCAACCTCTCTGAGCCCCTCATTTCTGATCTACAAGGTGGCCATATCACTATCACCTCCCTCCTCAGGTTGTTGTGAGGATAAGATGAGATAACGTACAATACATGTCACGGTGCCTGGTGTGTTGAAAGTGAAAACACCTGACATAGTAACTGATATTATTAATACTGATATTATCATGTGAGCAAATTAAAGTTCTGGAAAACCTCATGGTAAAGAAACTATCAAACTCTGTAAAATCCATCATTTCCCAAACACTTTAAAAATTTATTTATTTATTTGGCTGCATTGGGTCTTAGTTGTGGTGTGTGGGCTCAGTAGTTGCCCTGTGGCATGTGGAATCTTAATTCCCCAACCAGGAATCGAACCTGTGTCCTCTGCCTTGGAAGGCAGATTAACCACTGCACTAACAGGGAAGTCCCTCAAACATTTTTGACATCTGATCTCTTTTCTATCAGTAAAGCCAGTTCATGTCTTAACATCCAGAGTGTGAATTTTGCCATGAACCCACTTTACAGACGCCAGGTGAGGGATGACTGTGTCCAGGGGAGGTTGGATAAAGAAGTAGTAGCTGAGAAGGCAGAGAAGGCAATGGCAAGCCACTCCAGTACTCTTGCCTAGAAAATCCCATGGATGGAGGGGCCTGATAGGCTGCAGTCCGTGGGGTCGCTAAGGGTCGGACACGACTGAGCGACTTCACTTTCACACATTGGAGAAGGAAATGGCAACCCGCTCCAGTGTTCTTGCCTGGAGAATCCCAGGGACGGGGGAGCCTGGTGGGCTTCCGTCTATGGGGTCGCACAGAGTCGGACACGACTGAAGTGACTGAGCAACAGCAGCAGCGGCTGAGAAGGAGAGAGGACAAGGTCCCTGAAGATCCAGTGTCCTGCTTTCACTTGTGCTGACTGATTTTGGAGGGGAATCCTATCTGCTAGGAAATGGCAAAACAGATCTTACCAGTTTGCACTGTGGGCATGTCTGCGTACAGTCTCTTCAGTCGTGTCCGACTCTTTGTAATCCTATCTACTATAGCCTGCCAGGCTCCTCTGTCCATGGGATTTCCCAGGCAAGAATACTGGAGTGGGTTGCCATGCCCTCCTGCAGGGGGATCTTCCTGATTCAGGGATCAAACTTGCGTCTCCTGTGGCTCCTGCATTGCAGGCAGATTCTTGTACTGCTGCGCTGCTGTGGTAGCCCACCTTGTACTACTCTTATTTGTTTTTTAATACCTGACGTTTTCCAGGCAAGTCTTCCCCTAGTGGTCACTGTTGGAGGTCCGAGTGCCCAGTCCTGGGTACTAGTTTGAGTGTGTCCTTCTGAGGCTAAGGACTTCCCAGGTGGCGCTATTGGTAAAAACAAACAAACAAACAAAATGCCTGCCAGTGTAGGAGACACAAGAGACACGAGTTTGATTCCTGAGTTGGGAAGGTCCCCTGGAGGAGGGCATGGCAACCCACTCCACTATTCTTGCCTGGAGAATCCCATGGACAGAGGAGCCTGGCTGGCTACACTGCATAGCATCTCAAAGAGTTGGACATGACTGAAGCATGTACGTACTGAGGCTAAGCTGGCTAGATGCCATTCATGCTGCTGCTGCTAAGTTGCTTCAGTCATGTCCGACTCTGTGCGACCCCATAGACGGCAGCCCACCAAGCTCCCTGTCCCTGGGATTCTCCAGGCAAGAATACTGGAGTGGGTTGCCATTTCCTTCTCCAATGCATGAAAGTGAAAAGTGAAAGTGAAGTCGCTCAGTCATGCCCGACTCTTAGTGACCCCATGGACTGCAGCCTACCAGGCTCCTCCACCATCCATGGGATTTTCCAGGCAAGAGTACCGGAGTGGGTTGCCATTGCCTTCTCTGGCCATTCATGCTAAATTCACCCAAATCTTGCATGGTGGCCCTGGCATATAATAGACACACAGCATACATTTTATTAATAAATTATTAAATGGAGTTGGGCATTACATTTGAGGGAATCTTGTCTTTTCTGAAGAAGCTGTGGGAAATAGCAGAAAAATCAACCAGGTGGAAGTCAGGAAGCCTGTGTGTAGATCCAGTGCTGCTTCTATTCTGTTGGCTGTCATGTGGAGCCCACAGCTCTGGTTGCTTTTCCTATAAATGGAAGACAGGGATCCTTGATCTCATTGGCCCCTCTGTCTCCATAAGTAAAGATCCCAGGCTTTCCTCTGATTGACTACCTTGTCATGTGACCACTCACCTCTGAACAAATTGTTATGGTGAGGGTCATGAAATGGGTTATTTGTCGTCACTGGAGAATGGCTGGGGGTAAGGAGTGGAGGGGTATGTCATCCAAACCATGTGGATTTAGAGTAGAGGCAACATGATCCCCATCTGGGAATTGGGGCTCTTCCTGGGAGTAGGGTGAGTGAATGCGACCCACTCCAGTATTCTTGCCTGAAGAATGCCATGGACAGAGGAGTCTGGCAGGCTACTGTCCACGGGGTCACAAGAGTCGGACACAACTTAGTGAGTAAACCACCATCCATTGTTACACTAATGCTGCATAACAAGCAACCTCAAACCTCATGCCTTAACATTATTTAGCTCAGCACTTATTGGGGTCAGGGTCTAAGTGCCAGTGGTTGATGCTGACACAGGAGGTTCTTGTGATCGCAGCTGGGCTCACCCATATCTCTGGGGGTTGGCTGAATGTTGGCTAATGTAGACTCGTTTCAGCTGGAAAGACCTGGGTGACGTGGTTCTGCTCCAGGTGTCTTTCAACCTCAGGGAGCGTAGCACAGACGTGTTCTCATGGTGGGGACAAAGGTGCAAGAGAGCAGCCAAATGCCAAAAAGCACTTCTCAAACTTCTGTGTGTGTCATGTCTGCTCAACTTCACTGGTCACATGGATGACTTGGAATCCAGTGGTGAGGAAACGAGATCCTTCTTTTGGGGTGTGAATTTCAAAGTCACATAAAAATAATTTGGATATAGGGAACAGAGAAGAATGGAGGTCCTTCACGCATTCATCTAACACAGGGTACCAAATCTCATCATCTACTCTGAGATGGTCCTTTGCTACAGTACATTGGAAGGAGGTAGGTAGGATTAAGGAGAATTAACCTTTATTTCCTCCCTTTAAAAAATCACCAGATGTGTAAAATTTCATCAGCTGGGAGGCTGATCATAAGAGAAACCAAGTAATGAATTTCTAAAACGAAATATCTCCATCTATGGAGCAGCATGAATAAGGCAGTGAATGAGTGTACAGTTTCCATCTAGGACCTTTCAAGACGGGATGCTATGGTCAGCCACGGATGGACAGTGAGGCCATCTGTCTTTGTTCAGTAGCCTTTCAGAAAGTAGTGACTGTTCAGCAGGGCTGCCTAAGGGAAGAGACTGAGGGCTTGAGGTTTCATAGGTCCGATGGCAGCAAGACATTCACAGAGAGCTCCCTGCAGCCACAACCAAGGGGCCAATGGTGTAGGTGGACAACTTTGGTGCAAAGCCCAAGCCAGGAACTGTTTCAGAACCCTCTCAACAAAGGTAGCAGGACCTCCACATGGGAGCCCTCAGGGCAGAGACATAAAGGGCCAGGCCCCTGTTCTTCTATCTCCAGTTTTCTCTCTTGGAGAGATGAGGCTTCAGGAAAGATGTGCAGCCCTATAGGAACAGCCAGGAGTCCTGGGTTTCATTAGAAACTGATTCAAATGTGATTTTCCCTCCTTGTATCTCTGGAGTGAGGTCCTTAACCAGGTGAAATGGGGCTGATTTGCCATAAAGACAAATCTTTCCATCTTCCTCCTGGCTCTCCTCTGCCTGGGAAGCTGGGCTTTTTTTTTTCTGCCTTTCTTATTTCTGCCTGCTGAGACAGCCCCAGAAGCCTCTATAGCTTTAGAGCATGCATTTCAAAGAAGAGAGAAATACCTGGGTGTTTTTTTTTAACATGAACTGGTTCCCCCCCCCCTTTTTTTTAATTCAGCTTTTGATGGAGAGAAATAATGTAGAGACCAAGAAAACATCTCTATATAAATAAAAGGTCAGTACTGTCCTAGTGAACCAAAAGGCCCCCTAAATAGGGTGGCTTAAAAGAAAGAAATATATTTCTGTTTCATGTCATAGCCCCAAAGGGAGTGGTCCAGACTGGTAGGGCTATGTACTCCAAGCTGTCACTCAAGGACCCAGGTTCCTGCAACATTGTTGCTCTGCAGACCCTCTCTACTGCATTGTCCATGTCTGCACTGTTGTAGTTAGTTGATGTCATTGCCTATGGGAAGGGGGAGATAGGACACCAAGGGCAACCAGTTTTCTTTTAAGTGAGTAATGTGAAGTGGAAATTGAATGCATCACTTTTGCTAACATTCCATTGGTGAGAGATCAGCCACATGGCCAAGTTTAGCTTCTAAGAAGGCTGGGGAAATCTAGGGCTGGGTGGCATGTGCCCAGAAAAAAATGGTAGAAGAGTTCTTGGGGAGACAAGTAGCAGTGTTTACAATATCGTCTCATGTGGGGTATACATTTAAGGAGTCCTACTGTGCACATGCGT
This sequence comes from Moschus berezovskii, assembly GCF_049115385.1. Taxonomy (NCBI): domain Eukaryota; kingdom Metazoa; phylum Chordata; class Mammalia; order Artiodactyla; family Moschidae; genus Moschus; species Moschus berezovskii. The sequence continues at coordinate 30,297,210 of NC_142486.1, read as the reverse complement.
AGTGGTTTCTGTTTTCATGCCTTGTCTTATTTACTTCTCTGCTGCACTCTGCAGAGTAGGTCTTCTTATCCTCATTTTATATTCTTTTATTTTTTGACAATGAAGCAATAGTGGCTACTGTCTAATGAATACCTACCATAAAGCAAGGACATTGGTACTTCATATTATACAGTATAGTTCACACGATGCCCTTAAATGCCCTAACCCCCTACCACATCAGTTCAGTTCAGTCACTCAGTCGTGTCCGACTCTTTGCGACCCCATGAATCACAGCACACCAGGCCTCCCTGTCCATCACCAACTCCCGGAGTTCACTCAAACTCATGTCCATTGAGTTGGTGATGCCATCCAGCCATCTTATTATCTGTCGTCCCCTTCTCCTCCTGCTACTGATCCCTCCCAGCATCAGCGTCTTTTCCAGTGAGTCAACTCTTCGCGTGAGGTGGCCAAAGTATTGGAGTTTCAGCTTTAGCATCAGTCCTTCCAATGAACACCCAGGATTGATCTCCTTTAGAATGGACTGGTTGGATCACCTTGCAGTCCAAGGGACTCTCAAGAGTCTTCTCCAACACCACAGTTCAAAAGCATCAATTCTTCAGTGATCAACTTTCTTCACAGTCCAACTCTCACATCCATACATGACCACAGGAAAAACCATAGCCTTGACTAGACAGACCTTGGTTGGCAAAGTAATGTCTCTGCTTTTTAATATGCTATCTAGGTTGGTCATAACTTTCCTTCCAAGGAGTAAGCATCTTTTAATTTCATGGCTGAAATCAGCATCTGCAGTGATTTTGGAGCCCCAAAAAATAAAGTCTGACACTGTTTCCACTGTTTGCCCATCTATTTCCCATGAAGTGATGGGACCAGATGGCATGATCTTAGTTTTCTGAATGTTGAGCTTCAAGCCAACCTTTTCACTCTCCTCTTTCACTTTCATCAAAAGGCTTTTGAGTTCCTCTTCACTTTCTGCCGTAAGGGTGGTGTCATCTGCATATCTGAGGTTATTGAGATTTCTCCCAGCAATCTTGATTCCAGCTTGTGCTTCTTCCAGCCCAGCATTCCTCATGATGTACTCTGCATATAAGTTAAATAAGCAAGGTGACAATATACAGCCTTGACGTACTCCTTTTCCTATTTGGAACCAGTGTGTTGTTCCATGTCCAGTTCTAACTGTTGCTTCCTGACCTGCATACAGGTTTCTCAAGAGGCAGGTCAGGTGGTCTGGTATTCCCATTTCTTTCAGAATTTTCCACAGTTTATTATGATCCACACAGTCAAAGGCTTTGGCATAGTCAATGAAGCAGAAATAGATGTTTTTCTGGAACTTTCTTGCTTTCTCCATGATCCAGTGGATGTTGGCAATTTGATCTCCAGTTCCTCTGCCTTTTCTAAAGCCTGCTTGAACATCTGGAAGTTCACAGTTCACATATTGCTGAAGCCTGGCTTGGAGAATTTTGAGCATGACTTTACTTGCGTGTGAGATGAGTGCAATTGTGCGGTAGTTTGAGCATTCTTTGGCATTGCCTTTCTTTGGGATTGGAATGAAGACTGACCTTTTCCAGTCCTGTGGCCACTGCTGAGTTTTCCAAATCTGCTGGCATATTGAGTGCAGCCCTTTCACAGCATCATCTTTCAAGATTTGAAATTATTCAACTAGAATTCCATCACCTCCACTAGCTTTGTTCGTAGTGATGCTTTCTAAGGCCCACTTGACTTCACATTCCAGGATGTCTGGCTCTAGGTGAGTGATCACACCATCATGATTATCTTGGTCGTGAAGATCTTTTTTGTACAGTTCTTCTGTGTAAATGGCACCCCACTCTAGTACTCTTGCCTGGAAAATCCCATGGACAGAGAAGCCTGGTAGGCTACAGTCCATGGGATTGCAAAGAGTTGGACATGACTGAGCGACTTCACTTCACTTCTGTGTATTCTTGCCACCTCTTCTTAATATCTTCTGCTTCTGTTAGGTCCATACCATTTCTGTCCTTTATTGAGCCCACCTTTGCATGAAATGTTCCCTTGGTATCTCTAATTTTCTTGAAGAGATCTCTTGTTTTTCCTATTCTGTTGTTTTCCTCTATTTCTTTGCATTGATCGCTGAGAAAGGCTTTCTTATCTCTCCTTGCTATTCTTTGGAACTCTGCATTCAGATGCTTATATCCTTCCTTTTCCCCTTTGCTTTTCACTTCTCTTCTTTTCACAGCTATTTGTAAGGCCTCCTCAGACAGCCATTTTTTCTTTTTTGCATTTCTTTTCCATGGGGATGGTCTTGGTCCCTGTCTCCTGTACAATGTCACGAACCTACGTCCAGAGTTCATCAGACACTCTATTTATCAGATCTAGTCCCTTAAATCTATTTCTCACTTCCAGTGTATAATCATAAGGGATTTGATTTAGGTAATATCTGAATGGTCTAGTGGTTTTCCCTACTTTCTTCAATTTCAGTCTGAATTTGGCAATAAGGAGTTCATGATCTGAGCCACAGTCAGCTCCTGGTCTTGTTTTTGCTAACTGTATAGAGCTTCTCCATCTTTGGCTGCAAAGAATATAATCAATCTGATTTCGGTGTTGACCGTCTGGTGATGTCCATGTGTAGAGTCTTCTCTTGTGTTGTTGGAAGAGGGTGTTTGCTATGACCAGTGCGTTCTCTTGACAAAACTCTATTAGCCTTTGCCCTGCTTCATTCTGTGCTCCAAGGCCACCAGGTGTTTCTTGACATAGGCATTATTTTTTTTTTTATCAGAGGATAATTATTTTACAATCCTGTGTTGGTTTCTGCCATATAACAATGAAAATCACCCAGCATTGTTATTTTATTTTCAATTTTATTGGGGAAGCTTTGAGGAACTTAGATAACTTTCTTAAGGCCTCCAGCTTATTCACTGAGATTTGAACTCAGGTCCGTGTGCTTTCCAAGTTCATGTTCTTTCTACTGTTTTGTAAAGAAGATTCTACAGTTACAAAAAGCAAGGGTACATTCTTCCAAACTCTGCTATCTGCTGTATAAACCTGATGCACTGAATCCTCCAGGCTCTCAGTCTCATTAATCTTTCCTTCTCTCTCAGCCTTCCCAGATCTTATTGCTGAAGTCTCATCCTCCAAGACCCTACTGTGGCTGTTGAAATCTCAGTATAGGATTCAGAAGCAACTCTGGGAACCCTTTGTCACCATCAAAAGTGATCTCTGCTCTGAGTGCTGGGGAGGGGAGAGTGGAAGCAGAGGGAAGAGAATATTGGTGAATATCTCAGAATGGGATCTCTCTACATTGTCATGGAGAGAATCAGTGTGATGTAGCATGAAACACCCAGGCAACCACATCCACCTCATTGGCTTGGGGTGGGGCAGGGAGCCAATTAAATGAGATGATTCATCTAAAGCACCTGGATGTGCCTGGTTGGAGCAATGATGAAGCTTCAGACTCCTCCCAGTTCTATGAGAAGCATACAGCATCTTACCTAAACCAGCTTTGCTGGATTTCCACAAGGAAACCACTTGTGGTTGGTGACTGGCCAGCACTCCAGCCAATGCCAGTGCATCTCAGAGGAGGTGAGACCCACACTCCTTAATGCAGTAGCCAGCTGAGTGTTGAGGACCTGGCAGGCAGTCTATGACATCCCAGCTCCCTTTCTCCTGCCCCACTTTAAGGAAGAAAGCAACAAACATATCTTGCCTTCAGGAAAAATTTGAGACTTCATGAGATTTCCAGTTGTGATATTTTGATATCGCCTTGTGTGAGCAAGATTTATATGTATATCTCAATCCCTAGTGTTTTGAGAGGAAGAATCAAGGAAAGTGTTTTCTCCATGTAATTTTCACTCTGCCCTTCATCTTCTTTGGAGTTTGGGGAAAATGTTTTCTAGTGGATAGAAACTTGTTAAGGAAACAAGAGTTTCTTCTATCAGGTGGGCAGATGGTTAAATAGTGGTGAGTGTGGTTGCCACAGATTTTTAAATTCTAAGATACTTGGAATTCAGCCAGGTTCCCTGGATTCAGATCCCAGCATTGTCACTTGGACATGTTGCCAAAGCTCTGTTGTTTCAGTTTCCCCATTTATAAAAGGAGACCAATAATAGTACCAATCTCATTAGGATATTGGGAGTGTGAAAGTGAAAGTGTTAGTCGCTCAGTTGTATCCACCTCTTTGCGACACCATGGACTGTACCCTGCCAGGCTCCTCTGTCCATGGAATTCTCCAGGCAAGAATACTGGAGTGGGTAGCCATTCCCTTCTCCAAGGGATCTTCACAACTCAGGGATCAAACCCGGGTCCTACTGCACTGTAGGCAGATTCTTTACCATCTGAGCCACCAGGGAAGTGCTTGAGAGTATTAAGTGGGGTAACAAATGTCCATTCCCTATATGGGTACCTGGGGCAGAGCATACATTTAAAGGTGATCTCTTAGTCAGATTACAGGTTACTGCTGGGGGAGCTGGGAGGGAGGTGCATCAGTACAGCCTGCTGCTGTCTCCAGGCAGTCTCTTTAACCAATCCCCGCCTCCTGCACCTGCCTCCATCCTAGCTCCCCTGAGCTATGGGTGATAGAAAATGGTCAAGCCTCTGCAGGTTTCCAGCCAGGGGTTTGGAGCTGGCAGCAACCTGGTTCTCCTGCCCCAGAAGCTCCAGTCTTTCTATCCCTGTGAAGCCCAGGTCACAAAGCCTTCCACAATGTGGATGATGTACTCGAGAAACAGAACAAATTGGAAGTTGGGCACATAGACACACACAGAGGAGAGTCCTGTGAAGTCAGAGGCAAAGCCAGGAGATGCTGAGACAGGCAGAGAATGCCGGGATTACCGCCACCACTGGAAGCCAGAAGAGACAAGGAAGGACGCTGCACTAGAGCCTGTAAAAGGAGCACAGACCCACTGACACCTGGCCTCCAGAACTGGAAAAGAATCCATTTCTGTTGTTTGGAGTTGCCTAGTTGGTGGCAGCTTGTGCTATGGAAGCCCTGGGAAACCAGTACACTAAGTGAGGTCATAGCAAGTGTGGGAAGGATGAGGGTGGATCAACAGCCAGGGATCAGGTCAGGCAGACCAAGTCATGCAAATTATTTGGATTGGATTTGTAAATGTGATGGGAGGCTTATTTTGCTATATTCTTGGACCAAAGATAGGGATATGTGGGGAGTTAGTGAAAGCCTCGGAGAAGGCAATGGCAAGCCACTCCAGTACTCTTGCCTAGAAAATCCCATGGACAGAGGAGCCTGGTGGGCTACAGTCCATGGGGTCGCTACTAGTCGGACAAGACTGAGCAACTTCACTTTCACACATTGGAGAAGGAAATGGCAACCCACTCCAGTGTTCTTGCCTGGAGAATCCCAGGGATGGCGGAGCCTAGTGGGCTGCCGTCCATGGGGTCGCACAGAGTCGGACACGACTGAAGTGACTTAGCAGCAGCAGCAGCAGCAGTGAAAGCCTAGGTCGGGACATTGCTTACCAGGTGAAATCCATCAGCTGAGACCCAAGATGAACACCAACTGAGAAGATCTGTGGGAGCCTCTCCTTAAGAAACCTTTGTCCCAAGGAAAGAAGGGAGGTGGGAGGCCACCTGCTGAGACCCTCAGCTGTGTAGCTTGTTTTGAAAACTGGTTATTACCTTGACTCTCTCTATCTCCATGGAGGCAAAGCTCCATCCCACCCAGCACCTGTACCCGTGTCTGCTGCTAATTAAGAGAGAGACAGATGGAGGAAGGTACAGTTTAATTTTATAGCCTTGGTTCCTTCAAGGCAATTAGGCTTATTGGAAGGAAAGCACCTTTTTCATTCTTTCTTCCTCTCTTTAAATGAAGAAAAATCAAAACGGAGAGGACCAGTGTTGTTGAAAGCCTCACACATCTGTTTCCTGGTTGGCTTGTTAGCCATCTGCCCACGAGATACCCGAGATGATTAGGTTAATGCATTTACTAACAGGGCTTACAAAGCTGCTCAATGAATCTGTGATTTCTCTCACAAGTAGCTTTTTAATATACTAAGACAGGGACCATAATGCACAAAGCTGACAGTGGCCAGGTAAGCATTTCTTTCCTGTCCTTGATACCTAAATCAGAGGGGATGAGAAAGAGGATTCCACGAAAATTGCATCTTCTGACTATGGGAACAGTTCATCCACCTGTTCAGAACACCACATCCTTGTTGAAATAATCTTGAAAATAACTCTTTAAAGGACAGTTTCACACCCGAGGCAGCAAGTCTGTACTTGCCCTGCACTTGTAGAAAACACCTCTGAGTCTTATGAAGGGAGGATATCAGACAATAGATGTGAGTATTATAATCCTCCCTACAGAACATTAGATGATCTGATAACCCCTTGTTTTCTTCACTTTATTACATAGACATCCTTTTTGAAACCACCATGCTACTCCCCACCTCAGGGCTTTTGTAAATGTTGTTCTGAATCAGTTATCTGCTGCTGCATAACAAATTACCCCCAAATTTAGTGGCTTAACATAGAAACTGTTTATATGGCTTGTGGTTCTGGGTTAGCTGGGCAATTATTCTGGTTTGGGCTGACTTGGCTGTTCTTGTCCAGGCCTTCTTGGTATCTGTGGTCAGCTGGCAGGTGGGCGAATGGCTGTATGGTATCTCTATGGCTAATGGCAGGTGGGCTAATGGTCTAGGATGGCCTCACTTGGTATCTGGCAGGTACCAGGCTGCTGTTGGCTGTGGTGAACGTGGGCAACTGGAATTCAGGTTTCTCATCCTTCAGGAGGCTAACCTGGACTTCTTTTTGCACATGGAGGCAGGGTTCCAAGAGCCTGATAGCAGAAGCGGTACAACTTCTAAAAGCACAGATTTGGGATGTGTGTAACATCATTTCTGCTACGGTCTACTTATTAAAGCCAATCACAAGGTCAGGTCATATTCCAAAGGTGGGGAAATAGACTCTACCTCCTACTGGAAGAAATTGCAAAGTATTACAGCCACTTTTGCAATACACCCTATGTGCCTTCACCTGGGTGCTGTTTCTGCTAATTTTTACCTTCTGCTGTTGCTGCTGCTGCTAAGTCACTTCAGTAGTGTCCGACTCTGTGTGACCCCATAGACGGAAGCCCACCAGGCTCCCCCTTCCCTGGGATTCTCCAGGCAAGAACACTGGAGTGGGTTGCCATTTCCTTCTCCAATCAGATGCCACCTAAAAGAGCATCCACAATGAAGCATTCCCTAGCCAGCCCCTCATCCCAAGTGGAAAAGGCCCTTTCTTATGTCATCTCATAGTGAAAACTAGGCACCTGTCAAACACATGGAAAGTAGAAGGAAGCAAAGAGGGAAAGAAGAAAGGAAGGAAGGATGGTTGGTTTGGATGACTGCTTCCTTTGTGCTTAGCAGGATGTCTGGCACAGAATGCTCAGTAAATGTTGGATTTAATCCAGTGCCTCCTTCATAAACCAGAAGACAGACAAAATAGATGTCTTGAATAGTTACTCTCTTTCAGAATTATGCTATATAGCTTCTATGTCTCATATAATTTATTCCTAACAATAAACCTCATATTACTTATTTTATCCTCATTTTACACCAAAAGAAATAGCAATATAGAAGGTTGAAATTACCAACATCTCATATACTCAGGTTCTGATTCCACCTTTGCACCACATACCAAACATTTTCAGAGCTCAGGGGTTTCCCAGTGCCAAGTTCACCAAGAGACCTATTCAGGGCTGAGTGTGGAGAAGGATGTAGGTTCTCCATGTGGAACTCCATGACTTCTTAGTGGGGGCTACTTCTCACACCAGCACTGATATGGCAAGAGTTGCCTTTATGACTATTTTTGTTTTTCAGTTATTAAGTTGTGTCTGACTCTTTGAAACACCATGAACTGCAGCATCAGGCTTCCCTGTCCTTCACTATCTCCCAGAGTTTTCTCAAAACATGTCCATTGAGTCAGTGATGCCATCCAGCCGTTTCATCCTCTGTTGTCTGCTTTTCCTCCTGCCCTCAATCTCTCCCAGCATCAGGGTATTTTCCAATGGGTCAGCTCTTCACACCAGGTGGCCAAATATTGGAGCTTCAGCTTTAGCATCAGTCCTTTCAATGAATATCCAGGGTTGATTTCCTTTAGGATTGACTAATTTGATTTTCTTGTAGTCCAAGGGGACTCTCAGGAGTCTTCTTTAGCCTCACAGTTTGAAGGCATCAATTCTTTGGTGCTCAGCCTTCTTTCTTTTTTTTATCTAGAACTTTTTAAGAGGATATCAACTTGCCAATTTATTGGCACACCTGCTTCACAATCAGTTTCCTGGGTTTGTCAGAAATAGGAAGCCTCAAATGCATCCCTTGATCTGAGCTGATTAGTCCATTGATTGGAAAGAGGTATATGGGGATAAATGGTTCTGAATGATGCTGGGGGTGCAGAATGATGGTGGGTGAGACTTTTAGCAAAAGACTAAAAGAGGGAAAAGAACTTCCACTCCTACTGTTGTCCTGATATTACCGGTGCTTTGTATTTTGATCATAATTTATTCACTGAACATTTATTGCATATCTAACATCTGTTAGGAACTGGGTTGGACATTGCTTATAAAATGGTGGGCAAAAATCAGACCTGGGCTCTCTTTCTCGAAACTCTAGTGGAAGAGTTAGACAATAATGAATGAACTGACTAAACAAATGTAGAAAGGCAGCTGTGACACACGCCCTGGAGAACGACCTGTCATGGAGGGATCTGACTTTGTCAACCTTTATATGACGGAGGGGTGCCTGAGCTGGGAGGCAGCTGGAGATAAGAAAAGTAAAGTGAGTAATCACTTCTTTTTTAATTAAAAAAAGTATGTACAGCCAGCATGCTAGACACCAGGGCTGTATCTGTGGTTCTCAACATGGGCTGTACATTAGAATCATCTAGGGAGGCTTTCAAAAAAAAAAAAATTACTGGGCCACGCCCTCAGAAATTCTGATGAAATTGTTTGGGGGAGGGATCCAGGAATCTGTAATTCTATAAAAATCACACACCATGATCAAGTGGGATTTATCTTAGGGATGCAAAGATTTTTCAGTATCTGCAAATCAATCGGTGTGACACATCACATTAACAAACTGAAGAATAAAATCCATAGGGTCATCTCAATCAGTTCAGGTCAGTTGCTCAGTTGTGTCTGACTCTTTGCGACCCCATGGACTGCAGCACGCCAGGCTTCCCTGTCCATCAGCAACTCCCAGAGTTTGCTCAAACTCATGTCCATTGAGTCAGTGATGGAAAAAAAAAAGCTTTTGATAAAATTCAACATCCATTTATGACAAAAACTCTCCAGAAAGTGGGCATAGAGGAAACATACCTAACATAATAAAAACCATAAATGACAAAGCCACAGCTAACATCATATTCAATGGTGAAAAGCTGAAAACATTTCTGCTAAAATCAGGAACAGGAAAAGGATGCCCACTCTTGCCACTTTTATTCAACATAATATTGGGAGTCCTAGCCACAGTAATCAGACAAGAAAAAGAATGAAAAGGAAACTAAATTGGAAAAGAAGAAGTGAATGCTTTAAAAGTTCTCCCATGTGATTCCCATGCATTGCCAGCATGGAGAACCACGAGCCACACAGCTGGAAAGATAAGGTTTCTGCTCTCAAAGCACTCACAGTCTAGTGAGAGCAAGTAGATGTGAAAGAGGAAAATTATAAAACAGCACAGTCAGTGCTATGATGGAGACAGCAGGGGTTGCTGAGGGAGCTGGGGGAATCCGGAAATGATACCTTAGCTTAGTCTTGAAAGATGAATATCAGAGCATCTGGTGTAAATGAAGGGGTGAGACATGTCAACTCCAACTTCTGGTTCTCTGACCAGCTCAGAGACCTTGTTATAAATACTCAAAAGACTTGATCACAACACTTATCATATTTCTACTTTGATGTAATTTGTGGGATTATTTGGTTACTTTCCATCCTCCCTAGCAGAATATCCACCCCAAGAGGTCAGGGAGTTTGTCTTTTTCTCATTCTCCCTTATATTTCCAGTGTCTGTCACCTGGCCCATGCCTATTTGATGAATGACTAAACAAAATTGCTTGGAGAGGTTTTGGTAGATGGTCAATTTTGCATTTAGAAATAGGCTTTTGGCTGCATGGGCTAGAGGAACATTTGGTAGATACAGCTGGAAGGACCTCTGGGTTAGCAGTTGTGCTGGGGAGAAGAGGAAGATGACATCAGCACCTGCTCCTGTGTTCCTGTCTTGAGTAGCCAGAGAGTTGGTGTTCCCACTCTTGAGAGAAGGAAAAGCCTGAAGAACAGACTGAGTGGTGTTGATGTATTCAGGCTTGGTCACCTTGAGTGGGCGATGCCAGTGACTCTGTCCTGAAGATAACTGGATACATGAATTTTAAAGTCCAAGGAGACGGTGTCAGAGCATCCTTCTGTTGAAACATTATGGCACTGGAAACCTGGAACTTTCCTCTAGAAGACAGCAGTTTTACTATTAACTTGAATAACTCATTCCCATGTCAGTAGCTATCCCATGGTTCCTTTTGGCATTGATATTCTGTGTCTTCAGATAGCTCTAGAATTCAAGGAAGAGGGGAGCATTCTCTTGAAAGATTGAATTATGCAGGGATGTTGTATTAAACATAGACAGAAACCCAACTTAAACTGTTTTGAGCCTAGAAAGTTAACATGTGGCTTCTTGGGCATTGGGCTGAGAAGTTTAGGTACAGGCCACACCTACTAGGAAAGAGCTCAATGAGTGCTGTCTGCTACAGAAGAAGAGGGGGGTGGGGGTGCATATTTGTCCACTCATTCCTGAAAGCAAACCTTTCCCTCTGCAACCTTCCAAAAGCATCAAATAGCCTCTTATTGGAGTTAGATTCTACTTTGGCTCAGTCACTAGCTGTAAGTAACCTCAGTTAAATAATTTCACATGCCTTAGCTTGAAAGTTTCCTGATCTGTCAAGCAGATGTCATAATCCCCATGTTTACCACCTCTTGTAGTTGTTGAAAGGATCAAATGAGAAAATAAACATAGAAGGGCAATGACCTCCATGAATTTACATACATTCATACATGGAACAGTATGAGATGTTAGAAGAGTAGATAAAAGAGCAGCACATTTTTCTGGGCTCCTGGGAGATGCAAGTTCAAAAGTTTATTGCTAACGTGGTGATTTTAAAGGTATAGAGGCTCTCCTAATAAAAGAATTGTGAGAGAAAATAAAATATAAAAGTCTCAGAAATTTATTAAATAAATAGAGAAAGAAAGAAGGAAGAAGGGAAGGAAGGAAGAAACAACAAAAAAAGAAAGAAATGAGTCGTTCAGTGCTCTAAAGTGTAATGATTGAAGTGGAAATTGGTAAAATTCTTTTGCAGCACAGTTGTCAATATGTATAAAGGGCCTTAATAATATTTATACCCTTTGGCCAAGTAATTCTACTTCAGATAATTCATTTCAGGGCTGGATAGTAAATATTTCAGGCTATGTAACCTATGCAGTCTCTGTCACAAGTACTCGAATCTACTACTGCAGAGCAAAAGTGACCACAGACAGCAGGTAACAGAATGGGCCTGGGGATGATTCCAGTAAAACTATTTACAAAAACCGGTGGGAGATAGATTGATCTATGGGCTATAGTTTTCCATCCTCTGATAGAGATTGAAAGATACTTTAAGAATTATTTTCCTTTCAAAATTCTAAATACAAAGAGAGCTTTAGTCTAGAAAATTCTCATTTCAGCTTCATTTATATTAGCAAAATGTTGACCCTACTTGAATGTTCATCTATAGGACAATTGATTGACTTTTGCAGTTCTGCTTACTGAAGTATTGTGTAGGTATTTGAGTGTTCTTTGTTAGTGATTCATAAAAATATGAAGAAATGCTTGTTAGAAAGTTATGTGGGAAATTACAATTATTCATAACAGTGATGATAATAATGGTGACTCACATCTAAGCACACTGCATATGTCATATCACTTAACCCACTAAACAAACCTATAAAATAACCTTTTTATTGAAGCCACTTTCCTAATGCAGAAGCTGATGGTAATAAAAGTTATTTATCAAAGTTACACTGCTAGTACGTGTCAGAAGTGGGATTTAACCAGTCTGCTTAACTGCTGAAAGCAAAAACAAAAGCACTAATACAAATTCAAAATGAAGCTGTTGAGAAGACCAAGAGAAAATGTACACAAGGATTGATATCGATTGTTTTGTGCAGTAGCTGATAGATATGAATATTTCTCAGTGTGTTCAATATTTTCTCTAATGAGGAGGTATCGTTTTCATAATGATGAAACAACACTGACATTTTATGAGAAAGGCAAGGAGGGCAGAGTGCTAGGTGTGCTGGTGAGGGAAGAAGGGTCGAGGTGGGGGAAGCTAGAGATTGCACTGGGGACGCCCTCACTTCTTGGTCGTGATCTTGTTTGTGAAAAACACACGGCCCTGTCTCCCTTCCTTCTGTCTGCTCCAGGTGGCGTTTCTAGTGTGTGTCTCGTTGGACTGTTGGCCCACTGAGATGCTGTTCTTGGGTTGACCTGGCCAATCCCTAACTGTCTTTCTCTCTCTCCTCTCTCTGCTCTCTCTTCCCCTCCTTCGTGCACCTACCTGTCCCATCGTACAGCCGACAAGGTAAACGATGACTTCTACTCCAAGCGACGGCACCTGGCTGAGCTGGCTGCCAAGGGGAACTTACCTCTGCATCCCGTAAGAGTGGAGGATGAGCCGCGGGCTTTCAGCCCTGAGCACGGCCCTGCCAAGCAGAATGGACAGAAGTCCCGCACCAACAAGACGCCCCCCCACCCCCTGGCCTACAACTCCACTGCCAACTTTAAGAGCTGGGACCCCAAGGATCAGTCTCTCCGGCGGCAACAGGCTTACGGGAACAAGGGCAAGCTTGGCACGGCTGAGTCAGGCTCCAGCGACCCCTTGGGAACTCGCACCCCGCACTACCCACCCCCACAGCCATACTTCATCACCAACAGCAAAACGGAAGTGACTGTCTGAGCTGTCGCCACAGGGGACATCCTGGAGACCACACTCAACTGAGAGAGGCAAAAAAATACCCCAGCCCACGTCTTCCCTGTCCCCCGCCAGCACACTCACCTACATACTCACCCTCCACACCAACTGATGATAAACCTACTGGTGACATGGAATCATGCTTTTCCTGCGTCCCGCCTAATGTGTGTCAGCGGGCAGCTGAGCAAGACTGGAGCGTGGACGGTCCACGCTACAGCCTAGGAGTAACTGAGGCACCCTCTTTCAACTTCAGGGCTTAGGTGGCCGTCACATGCCCAAACCATGGGGCTGATTTTTTTCTTTTCCTCCTAACTTGAAACTGAAATCCATGATGAAAAAAAAAGGTAGCACAATTTAGAGAAATTGTCCAGTTGAGCACATATACCATTGACCACGTGTCGTCTGTTTCTGGGTGAAAAAGTGAGAAAAGGGTGGAAAGGGTGGGGGTAGAGAAAAGGGGTCCTGTGTGCCCGTGATAAGCATTTCCTAATCCCAGGAAGTGGTGACACAGAACTTTGCTAAGCATGAGATGGTAACTGGACCCCACCACCACCACTGTGCTTTTAGCACTTTTCACATCATCAAGGTTGGAAGCAAAAACAACATACACTGAAACTCACAAAAAATAAACAGACCCTGAACCCACCTACCGTGATGGGAAAGAGAGGACATTTTTAGACACTCCCATAAAGACCATAGAAATGGGAGGGGTAGGCTTGTATGGCAGGAAGCGGGTCCAGAGAGTCTTCAATAACTATTTTTTAAAAAAGAAAAATACAATAGAATCCCACTACCAAACAAAAAGTAATTTTTGTCCAACATTTTCAAGACCTAGGACATCAGCAACGTCATCAAGAACAAACAAAATTCACAGTGGAGATGTCAATGAGAGGCGAGAAGGGGAAACAGAGCCTGTGATTTCTGGCATTGCCCCCTTGCCTCTGAGACAAGAAACAGACACAAAACCCAGTCCTCTGTTAACTGTCTATCCCTGACTCCCTTCCCTTTCAGCCTGTTGCTGCCGCCGCCGCTGCTGAATTTCAACTGCTTTGGACTGAAAATGTCATAAGCGTGGGTGGTGCCTTCAATGTGTCACTGTTGAATGACAGTCTTGTTTCTCAAGTGCAACCTGTGTTCTTTTACCTTCCTCCCTCCTGTCTTTCTGCAGTAGTAGAAGTTGTTTCCATCCTCCTTTTGTTGGTGAGCCCACCCCATCACACACTCTGAGGGGGCCATTGCAACTTGCAAAGACCAAGACTTCATTACCACCCACACCCTCAAAACTCCATGAGTCCCATGATCTTTTAGCTCCCCAAGCATTTCTGGGTCCCGTCATTCCCACTGTCCCTCCAAACCACCTCCCCAGATACTGTGGTGCATTCATCTGCCATTCATGATCCCCCAAGGTGGGTGTTCAGATTGGTTCTCTTTTTTTTTAATTTTATTTTTTGTTTTTAATTTATTTATTTTAATTGGAGGCTAATTACTTTACATTATTATATTGATTTTGCCATACATTGACATGAATCTGCCCAAGTGTACATATGTTCCCCATCTAAGGATGTCCCAACAAAGACAGTTTTCCTACTAGTTTGATTTGTTTGGTGGTGGTGGTTTGGTTGTTAAGTCACATCCGACTCTTGCCACCCCATGGACTGTAGCCTGCCAGGTTACTCCATCCATGGGTTTTCCCAGGCAAGAATATGGAGTGGGTTGCCATTTCCTTCTCCAGGAGATCTTCCCCACCCAGGGATCAAACTTGGATTTCCTGCATTGGCAGGCAGATTCTTTACCACTGAACCATGAAGGAAGCTGATTTGTTTAGTGGAAGTCCAAAGAGGGGAACTGACAGAGAAGAGATTTGCATTTAAGGTGAGAAGTTTTCAATCTGTCCCTCAAGGGTTTGGCTGATTAACCCTAGGTCTTCTGTTGTCAGAAACTAAATGTGGTCTGATCCGACAAGACCCTTCCTGGAGTGCTGGACTTCAGCATTCTGCCTCCTCGCCTCTGCACTCTGACGTCATGGGATCAGGGAAACCAGCTGCTTCTTCCTTACTCCTGGCTGATCTGGGGTTTGTGCACCATGCATTTCATCCCTCTGGGCTTTAGTCTTCCATTTGCTACGTGGGGAATTGGGGAGAGATCAAGATTTTCAAGCTTTCTGAAAATGAAAATGGAACAATGAAATCGTGCCCAGAAGCCCTCCCGTTGGATCCCTGTGCAGACCCAGGCTCTGTGCTAGACGAAGCGGGGATGGGGGATTCAGTGCTTGTTTTCTCGGCCTCTTGGCTGAAACCCCGGTGCCCCCACTGTAGAGTAAACGCCAGGGGGCTTGGTCAGTGTCTGCTTCATGTTAGTCATCTGTGTCCTTGCAGCACACGTTTGGCATGTCTGTGTGTCCCTGTCACAACACTTGCACCTAAATTGATGCGTTTTTCATAACAATTTAAATGACCACATAAACAGCCTTGTCATGCCCCTAGAAAAGAAACAGCCAGAAAACAGCACTGATACTTATGATGAAAAGAGATCAACGTTTGTTAAACATATACCTGACAATCATCTAGCATTAAATACACAGAACTCCAAGACATTTCTGACAAAGGAAGGTCTCAGGCTCATTTCTTTCCAAGTGGGGATGGAGGGAAATGCAGAGTTATATGAGGGCCATTTTTCATGCATATAGTATTTTCTATGTCTTACGGGTTTTCATTATTAGTGTTCTAACTTCAATAAATAAGTTATTTGAAGTCAGATTTAGGGAATATTAGACCTTCCCTTGTAATCTTCAGTGACATTTATTTAGTATATGGCTCTATGTGTCCTGAGTCTAGTGGCTTTGAATTAAGAATGTATAAAAAGTGCTGGTGTTAGAGTCAGTGGAGCAGGAAGTGTTATTTGCTAACATTACCCCAGAGACGTGCTTAATTTCAGTGATAAATTGGTGCATTTTTAATACATTTACCTTTTGAAAGGAAAACTTCCTGCCAGTATCATAGATAGAAAACCAGTATTCCTCAGTGGCAGCCATCCTAAACAGGAAGTAAGGGTAAAATTATTAAGTTCTAGTTACAGTCTATTGCCCGTGGAAGGGTTCAAGCCTGGCCTTTGCTCCCGCTTTCTCCTCCTTTCCCTCCTCTCTTCCTCTCCCCTTTTCTTTATTGTTTTTATTGTTTGACTCTTTGCGACCCCATGGACTGTAGCCCGCCAGGCTCCTCTGCCCATGGGATTTCCCAGGCATACTGAAGTGGGTTGCCATTTCCTTCTCCAAGGGATCTTCCTGATCCAGGGGTCGAACCCATGTTTCCTGCTAGCAAGCAGACTCTTTACCACTCAGCCATCAGGGAGGCCCTTTTCTTTATTAAAAACCGATTAGCAGACATACAAGAGTTGCTGAAGATATTCTAGCTCCCAGTGGAGACTTTCTCTTTGAAGTAATCAAATGGACTGACCAAAGTGAAAAGGGAATCATTGCCCACGTGACAATGTTAATTAGTGCCCTATGCATGTACTACTTAAATTTATCTTGCATTTGCTAGTAGTACACAGCGCATACTTCAGGAAATACAGGATTGGCTCATTTGGTGATGTTTCCTTCAGCTCAAGAGTTCTCTCATTCCAGTCTCCCATTTAGCTGGTTTCTGCTGCCTGCCCTCAATCCCTTTCGTGTGACCTTTACCCCAGCCCTGATTCAGGACCTTTCTTGGTCTCTGAATTGACAGGATGTGTTCATCATGTTCCTTCTCTTCCGAGGAAACTGCCGCCAGTGAATTTTGTTAGTTGGGAGTCCGCAGCTATACTTTTGGCAGTGAAGTTGCAGCTTGGTCCATAAGAAGTAGCAGTGGTGAGAATCCAAGAACCGTATTGGGTTGGCCAAAATTTTCCTTTGGGTTTTTCTGTGAGGTGTTACAAACTTTGTGGCAAACCCAATACTTAGCCTCGTTACCTTCCTCTTGGCTTTGGGAGCTGAACTCATGTGGGGGGAGTGAGGGAGTTTCAACAGGGAAGTTTGTCTTTTGTCTTCTTCTAGGGAGAGTGGACAGCCCTTTTGATACTGAAAGATTATCCTGAAGGATGACCTGTAGAACTATGATGGCCATGTATCAGCAAGGATCCTCTAGCTAGAATGGGGAGACTTAGAAGACAGAAACCAGAATAAAGCAGGGAGACTACCTTCTCATCCCATGCCCTGGCACTTGCCTCTACTTACTCTTAGCTACTCCCCAATTTCCAACCCAAAGGGACCAGAATCTGACTTCTCTTTGCCCTCCCAGAATATCTCATCCTTCATCTGCCTTGGGCTCCACCTGGCATCCCCATCTAACTCTCCCCAGGTTTTTTTTTTTTTGTGTGTGTAAATGGAGCATATTTTATGTGCAAATATTTTAGTAACCGTATGTTCTGCAAGTAAACCTGTGTTAATACTTGTCAACAACTGCAGAGTTTATGATACCAATAATACTTCCTACAATGATGAAAAAAAAACATTTGTTTGTTTTCTAAGAATGTTTATTTGTAAACATATGTATTCACTATATTAATATGAATTTCTTACCTGGCAATAAAATTGATTATATGTGATGCTGTTGGGGTTGCCATGTATGTTTCTAGGGCCCTACATCCTGATCTGAGTTTTCACCAATGAACAGCAGTATAGAGAGCTAAATGTTTAATACTCTAAATATATGGGAAATCATTACAGGTAAAGAAAAATTTTAATTAACTGCAACAAATTTTCTGGGAGAGTTTGAAAGGTTTTGGGGAAGAGTCTGTCCTGTCTCTTAGTTCACTTTCTGCCTTGAAATGTATAACACAGATCAATCTCTCTTATCATCACTAAATCTATTCTTCATGGTCAGGAATCTTGCTGAGATTTGCACTTTTGTTGTCACCAGGTTTGTAAAAGACACAAATATTGGAAAAGTATGGGAGACTGAATTCTTCTACTATTTACTGAATTTTATTTCCTGCCTGGCTTCCAATAGCATTAAAGTTTGAATGCTCGGGTAGAAATCTGCCTTAATGTGGTTCTACCAGGGAGGGATTCTGAGAGAAGGATTTGGTGCAAGGAGCCTATTTGAGATGTGAAGGGAATGCTGGTAAGGGGTGAGGATGTGAAAGAAACATGGGAAGGAAACCAGCCCATAAAGGGTGCTCGATCATGTCAGCTACCGCTCTGAGTGACTAGAATTTAGTGTTTCAGGGAAACTGGGAGAATTATCCCATCCAAGTGGGCATGGAGCAGGGGTGCTTACACACCAAATCCCATCAGACATCATTTGAGCGTTGCTTTCAAGGGGTGTTTATGTTCGCACAGTCCCAGGCTATCATGTGCAAGGACAGAGAAAGCCCCACATGCAGGGATGGCGAGAAGGCTTAGAAGAGAGAACAGAACAAGGCAGGGGGACTGCCTTTTCTCCACTCATGCCTGTGTGCATGCTCAGTCGCTCAGTCATGTCCCACTCTTTGTGGCCCCATGGACCGTAGTCCACCAGGCTCCTCTGCCCACAGAATTTTCCCTGAAAGAATACTGGAGTGTGTTGCCATTTCCTCCTCCAGGGGATCTTCCCGACCCAGGAATCGAACCTGGGTCTCCTGTGGCTCCTGTGTGGGCAGGTGCATTTCATTACCAATGAGCCACCTGGAAAGCCCTTCCCCACCCATGCCCTGACACTAATGGGAAGTCTTAAAGACACAGGGATGGGGGCGGGGGCTCACAGGAGCTGTTCATACCCAGATGTCTAGAATCTCCTGGGAATGAAGCTTCCACCCTCTGGATACTTAGAGAAGTTGTGCATAATGATTGTGGACCCCAAACTGCAGTCAGAGTGAGGGTCCTCAGTCTGGGATCTGGGATCCTTCACTGGTCATGGGTCACTTGGTATCTCCCAGAGCAGATGTTGTGGCTTTCTCTCTAGGACATGATTGTGGTCATCAGAGAAGCCTGGGTGGCAGAGGATGCTTTTCCAGTACTCTTGAACTGTTCTGATCCATGGAGGCACTGAACAGCACACCCTTTCCCCACAGATGCTGTCCTAGGACAGAGACTCATGCCTCTGTGGGCGGTGGGAGGCAGTGACAGACTCTTCCATTAGTGAATCTTGGTTACAAAACACAGGCGATAACAACCACCACCACCTTATAAATTATATTTGTAGAGCTCTCAGGATGAGCCACTGCTGAAGACTAGATGGGACTGTCATACTGGACCCTCACAACTGCTTAAGGTAGGCACTATTAGCTTTGGAGGTGAGAGGTTTATCTAAAACTTGAGTTGTTGTTTAGTCACTAAGTGGAGTCCAGCTCTTGCGACCCCATGGACTGCAACCTGCCAGGTTCCTCAGTCCATGGGATTTTCCAGGCAAGAACACTGGAGTGGATTGCCATTTCCTTCTCCAGGGGATCTTCCCAGCCCAGGGATCAAACCCACGTATCCTACATTGGCAGGCTGATTCTTTTCCACTGAGTCACCAGGGAAACCCAAACCTTGAGTAATTTTGTGAAAGCCATTCAATTATTAAGTAGTAGAACTGGGATTCGAACTCCAGACTTCATGCTTTAACCCCTACACAGTAGTGCTCATTTGCATGAGGCTGTGGGTCAGCGGGGAAATTTGATAAAGATAATGATTTCCAAGCTCTGTCAGTCTGGATGGGGCCCCGGATTCAGTGTTTGTAAGAGACACTGCCTCTTCATAGTATAGTGACGACTGGACCACCCCCAAGAGGCACGTGTATGATGCCAGTTTCCTGATCATCCAGTATCTGTGGGCTCATCCTGTGGACCTTGGGATGCAGGAGGAAATGGAATGAAGCTGTGTGCTTCCAAAGAGAGGGACCTTCACCCTTCAGTTTCATGTCCAGTGTTGGAAGGTCATGTTCTCTAATGGACAGAAGACTGACTCTCGAAGAGCTGGTTGCGGGTATTGATTCCAGTGTTAATTCGCCATGTGCTCTGAGCCCTGAAAATAGCCCACCTGGGACTCTGTTTCCTCATGCCAAGAAGGAAGAAGCTGGGAAGGATAATCTCCAGTTCTGCTGTCTCACTTGACTGAATGGTCTTCCTTCCCATCACGGTGCCGTTTGGTATCGTTAGTAGCACTGACTCCCTTCTTACTTCCAAAGTTTGCTCCTAGATAAACAAGATTTTGCTGGGTGTAATAACAATCACTATGGTCCACTCCAGTTTTCTTGCCTGGAAAATACTATGGACAGAGGAGCCTGATTGGCTACAGTCCATAGGGTCGCAAAGAGTCAGACACGACTGAATGCGCGCGCACACACACACACATCAGCTATGTGCTATGGTGGAGGTTCTTAACTTTTTATGAGTCATGGACCCCTTTGATGGTCTGGTGACACCTCCAGTCCTTCCTTAAAACAATGGTTTTTAAATGCATAGAACAAAATGCATAGGATTACAAAATAAACCTATCATCCTGAAATAACACTGATGAAAATATTTTAAAATCCACATGTCGTATAGTAATATATTCAATTTTTAACTCATGCATTCAATAACAAGGCCTAGTGACAAGTTTCAATATGCACTAAGCACAAACAGTCCTTTGAGCTCTCTGCTACCCCTGCAATTTGATGTGAAAATGTCTGTTCTGTCGCTGACATCAACACCAACTGAGGGAAATATTACATTTCAGTGATAGACTAGTGAACTGACTGTAAAGATGTCATTTTGTATCATCCAAGCTCCCAGACCCACTAAATTCTATCCATAGATCCCTTGATGGTCTGCAGGTCTGGGTTAAGCTCTCATGGATTCATGGGACTTGGAGCTACTTACCTATTTTCTCCATACTCCTGTTTTCTCGTCTTTTAAAAATAAGAACAATTAGAGTATCTTTATTAATGGCTGTTATGAGAAATAAAACAATAGATTAAAAGGCATTGATTAACTCAGGAAACACTTGAGTTGGCTCCTCTTATCATGATTATTATTTCAGTGAATCCTCATGATAACCCTAGGAAATAGCATTTTATTATTCACCACTCCCAAAGGAAGCAGGCTCAGAGAGATTGCATGCTGTGTGCTCAGTTGCTCAATCATGTCTGACTCTTTGCAACCCCATGGACTGTAGCCCACCAGGCTCCTCTAGCCATGGAATTCTCCAGGCAAGAATACTGGAGTGGGTTGTCATTTCCTACTCCAGGGGATCTTCCCTACCCAGGATCAAAGCCATGTTTCTTGAGACTCCTGCATTGGCAGCCGAATTCATTAGCAAGCCCTGGGAAGCCCCTCAGAGAGATTACATTTGCACAAAGTCACACAGCAAGTCAGTGCCAGGCCTGAATAAAATCCAGATCTTTGTGATGGAAACTCAAGTTCTTGACCACATACCATGGGGTATACTTTTTTTTTTTTTTGCAATTGAATGTCCTCACTACTCCCTGGAATGAGGCTAGTCAGACCCTGGGGTGTCTCCCAGTGAAGTTTCCAGTGTTTCTCCACTCCCCAAGGAAAAAGGCAGGTTTCAGAAATTCAGGAAGCTCTTGTCAGATTTGTCTGAGGATCCTTTATTTAAAGGCATATTGGAGATAGTTTCTAATAATGTCCTCCCATTCAAAATAAGCTCTCCCCAGCCCCAGTGCTTAGCAGATTCCAATTACAGGGACCTCACTGTCCTGGAAATTTTCGGGTTCTTTTATTTAAAATCTCAATCCCTTTAGAAATATATTTATCACCTAAAACTGAAATAAGTATGTCTTATCAATTCAGACATTTTCAGTCTTGAAAGATATAATAATCATCATACTGATAATAAGAGCAACAATTCCTTCTGGTATCAATTCTGGTAACAATTCCTTATGGTTTAGGCACTGCACATGCATTGCCTTGTTTCCTCCTTTCAACAGTCCTCTGAGAAAGAGGCGTCAATCCCCTTTCTGAGATGAAGAAAACTGAGGCTCAGAGAGGTGGAATGACTCATCCAAGATCTTTCATGAACGGCAGGGTTGAAATCGAAACCCAGATTTTTGTGATTCCAAAGCTGACTTCATTACAACAATCCACATTCTTGCATGATCCATATCTGTGCTTGCTACCTTTGGGATAAATAATTGGGAACTCTAATGCAAACTAAAATTGTTCCAAGGAGATACAGGTAAGTCTGGGGAGAAACAGACTCCTCTGGGTCAGGCAGTATCCGCTGGTCAGTATCCATCCTACAAGTTGTCGCTGGGCCAGAGGCATTGAACTCGGCCTGATGCTGCCTCAGCTGATGACTCTGCCCTTCGTGTCCTCAAATCTGTTCTCCGACAAAACAGACTTGATCTTCAGAATGCTTTAGGGTCTGTGAGGTGGAAAGAAAACAAGGCCAGAAGGGGCGATCTGATCAGAAACTAGGAATTTTAACTTAGTATGCCTTCATTTTGAATGACCTTGCAAACGTCACTTCCCCTCTCTAGGAGCAATCTTTTGGATAAGAGTAGGACCTCTGAAGTTCAAGGATCCACATCTGAATCCAAGTGGGCATAATAATAGCATCTGTCGGAGAGTTATTATGAGAATGAAATGAGGCAATTTAGATAAAGCTCTGAGCACAGCTCACAGGTAATGTTTTCAGTATTTTAAAACCTCATTCAGAAATTATCATATACCCAGGCTTTGCAGAAGGGATTAGAAGAAATATCACACTTCTTTACTTTGGGTGAGACATATCTGAACCTCACTGGGTGCTTTTTCTTCCAATTCTTTGGCTGTTGGTGATGCCATGAGCATGGCAAGGAGCTGATTTTACTGCAGATCCAATTAGGTATAATTATGATGAATTTAAAAAATGGGAAAGAAGGTAAATTTTTGCTCAATGTGGTTTTCTTGGTAGAAGGAATTTTTGAGATCTAGAGGTCTACAGGGGATAAGTCATAATGAAAGAGATCCATGGTAGTAAACATGGTTGTGAGCTCCTGGCTTTAGAGTCACTATCAATTTTAGCTCAGTTTTGCTCAGTTGTGTCCGACTCTTTGCAACCCCATGGACTGGGGCCCACCAGGCTCCTCTGTCCATGGAATTTTCCAGGCGAGAATCCTAGAGTGGGTTGCCATTTCCATCTCCAGGGGATCTTCCCAACCCAGGGATCAAACCCGTCAATTGTAGCACAGCTATGCAATTACTCCAAAATTTAGCTTTAAAAACAGCACACATTTATTATCAGGAGTCAAGACTCTGAGCACAGCTTAGTGACATCCCATGAATCTGCAGTTCATGTTTCAGCCAAGTTTAAAGTCTCATCTGAAGGCTCATAAGGGGAATCATCTGCTTGTCAGCTCAGTTCCTCTAGGATTGTTGGACAGAGGGCTCTGGTCAATAAATGTCCCCTGTTACCATCACCACAACCACCACCATAATCTTTTTTTATCATTTATTTTTATGTATTTATTTACTTGGCAACACCATGGTAAAGAATCTGCCTGAAATATGGAAGACCCAGATTTGATGCCTGGGTCGGGAAGATATTCCCTGGAGGAGGGCATGGCAACCTACTCCAGTATTCTTGCCTGGAGAATCCCATGGACAGAGAGGCCTGGTGGACTATAGTCCACAAGGTCACTGAGAGTCGGACACAACTGAGCAACTAGCACGTCCACTTTCACCAGGTCTTAGCTGTGGCATGTAGGATCCTTCAGTTGTGACATGTGGAATCCAGTTCCCCCTCTAGGGATTGAATCAGGGTCCCCCAACATTGCAAGTGTGGAGTCCCAGCCACTGGACCACCAGGGTGGCCCCCATCACCATCATCTTAATTAACTAAACTTCTACTCTATGCTAAGAAACTTACACACCCTCGAATCCGCTGGGCCACCAGTATTAGTAGCTCCATTTCATAGGTAAGGACATTGAGAAGTTAAACGACTCATTTGAGGTCACAGAGCAAGTGCTGTTGTGCTCCTTGAAGCCTGATTCATGTTGTCTGGTTCCACCATTTCTAGCATCCCACTTAGCCCTCTCAAAGTTTCTGGTATGATCTGGACCCAGTTATGGAGGTAAAACCTTTGTAGGAGAATTATCTACATTGTCAGCTTGGCATCTCACTTATTTTCTTGTCAGATTTCCAATCCGAACTTGTGCTGTGTTGTGCAGTTCAAAGAAAGCATTTCACATCAAGAAATGTCATGGTTGCTAGAAATAATTTTGTCACATCCTCTTGAAATTTTCCTTTTTGCAAGTTCAGAGGTTTCAGTTAGATTCAAATCTTATAATGCTTGTCTTTAAAACGTTATAAAAGCACAGCTCAATTTTAAGTCTCACCGTCCAAATAGAATGGTTCATTGTCTTCGTCCTAAAAGGGACAAAGTGGGAAGATTTTTAAAGAGGCAATTTGTGATGTGCAGGTGCCTTATTTTCTGGTAATTGGAAGCTGTTTTTGATGCTGTAATTTCATTTTTGTGTCTCACTGTCCACTTATCAAAGGCAGTAGAGCTGAATGTACAAGAATTCTGTAGGTTGGGTATCACTGGAGTCCCCACATTCAGGGCCCCAAAAGTTAACACCATGTGAGTCTTAAAGCCTTCCCCCGGGTCTCTTTATTTGCTGTGGGTATCTGTTTCATGGTTACTCAATACTTTCTCAAACTGATTCAACAAAATTTGAGTGAAAATACATAGACTTCTGAGAATTTCCCCAAAGTCTTCAGTGCTCAGTCGTGGCTGACTCTTTCTGACCTCATGGATTGCAGTCCACCAGGCTCCTCTGTCCCTGGGATCTCCCAGGCAAGAATATGGGACTGGGTTGCCATTTCCTTCTCCAGGGGATCTTCCTGACCCAGGTATCAAGCCTGCATCTCCTGCACTGGCAGGCAGATTCTTTACCACTGAGCCACCTGGGAAGCCAGGGAAGAAGCCAGGGAAGAATTTGGTTCCTCTCAAAGCACCTCATAGTCATCCAACAAAATACAAAGCATCTACTATGTGCCAAGTGTTATACTAGTCCTTGAGGATACAAGGATCCTCTGCCACCATCCCATCCCTTAAAAAACAAGGGAAGATGAAAGATGGACAAATGGAAAAGCAAGTACTGTATAGAGAGACATCATGGACAGAGGAAATCCTTGATGTCAGATAGCCTTGGGTTCAAATTTCCTCCCTAGCACTTCAAGCCATGTGACCTGGGGGAAACGACTAAGCTTTTCAGAGCCTAGGTTTTCTCATCCCTAGAATGGACACAATTATTCCAGCCCTGCAATATTGTTTGAGCATCTGAGATAAGGTGTGTGAAATATTCAGTGATGGTGGATGCTCCAGAAATTGGAGGTGATATTAATATAAAACATTTGTTTATCATTGATTCCTACTCATTGGAGACCAGCTTGGTTTTTGCCTTTTGTTTATGTTAGGATCCCCAGAGACAGATCTCAAGACAAGGATTCATGTTCAAGCTTCAAGGGGATCCTGGGAGGAAGAGGGAGGGAATGGTAGAAGTTAGACACAAGGGGAAGAAGTCAAACAAGGATGCAATTTCAGGGAATGTCCCATGCAGTGTACTCCAATGTGTACCACTCTTCAAAATTTGCACCTACCCCTAGCACAGAAGCTGGGCTTTTCCTTCTTCTATTTTTACACTTGCCAATCAATAGCCAAAGGAGTGGCAACCTCAAGAACGCTGACTCACCGCCTGTGAAGGGAAGCAGTACCAGTAGGCCCAGGTGGCTAGTGGTAAAGAACCCGCCTGCCAATGCCGAAGATGAAAGAAACACAGGTTTGATCCCAGGGTTGGGAAGATCTGCTGGAGGAGGAAATGGTAACCCACTCCAGTATGCTTGTTTGAAAAAATCCCATGGACAGAGTAGCCTGGCAGACTACAGTCCATGGGGTTGCAAAGAGTCAGACATGACTAAGTGATGATCACATGTGGGGAAATCAGGGTGAAACACCAACTTTTTCAGTTATACCTCCCTTTTCTGACTTCTGGAGGACATTAACCTGACCCAACAGGAAGTTTGAAAGATTTATCTGTCCAAATTTGGCTAAAGGGAGGCATCGGGGCATAGCTTTGGGGTCAGCCTGATTCAAGAGAAAATCTCAGTCTATCTTTCTCCAGCTTGTGGGGAACTGATTTAGCCTCTCTGACTTAAAGTTTCTCATTTGTAAACAGAATAATGATATACTTGGTGTAATTTTGTTCTGGGCTGAGATGCCTTTATGTTTACTGATTTCTTTGGCAGTGTATCTACTGAGCAGTTGCTACATGTAGGCTTAGGGCTAAGCACGGGTATCCTGAAATGAATCAGACATAGGTACTGCCTCCCGAGACCTTGCCACTGAGTGGAGGAGGCAGATATGTACATTACAGATTCTGTCCTTCCTGTATGCGCGCTCTCTCTCCAACTCCCTCTCATCGAGTAGAGTTCCCTGTATTGTATGGTAGGTTCTCATTAGTTATCAATTTTATACATAGCATCAATAATGAATATACTATACAGAGTGAAATCAGTCAGAAAAACAAATATGGTATGACTCACTGGAAAAGACCCTGATGTTGGGAGGGCTTGGGGGCAGGAGGAGGAGGGGACAACAGAGGATGAGATGGCTGGATGGCATCACCAACTCTATGGACATGAGTTTGAGTGAACTCCGGGAGTTGGTGATGGACAGGGAGGCCTGGTGTGCTGCGATTCATGGGGTCGCAGAGTCGGACACGACTGAGCGACTGAACTGAACTGAATTGAATGTATATATATGGGAACTAGAAAAATGGTAGCGATGAACCTATTTACAGAGCAGGAACAGAGATGCAGATGTAGAGAATGGACCTGTGGACACAGCAGGGAAAGAATCTAGATAGTAGCGTTGACATGTATTCACTACCGTGTGTAAACAGACAGCTAGTGGGGAGAAGCTATATTTCACAGGGAGTTCAGCTTGGCACTCTGTGAGGGCTGGGGTGGGGAGGGGCTGGGAGGGAGGCTCGTGAAGGAGGGATATATATGAATATATATATACTTCACAGCTAATTCATGTGGTGTACCGAAGAAGCGAACACAACATTGTAAAGCAATTATCCTCCAATTAAACTTTTTTAAAAATAGTGTATATAGGTCAATCCCAATCTCCCAATTCATCTAGTCCCCCACTTCCCCCCGTGATGTCCATACGTTTGTTCTCTACATCTGTGTCTCTATTTCTGCTTTGCAAATGGGTTTATCTGTACCATTTTTCTAGATTCCATATATATGCGTTAATGTTTTATTTTTCGATGCTGTCCCTTCTCGCCTTCCTTCCGCCCTACTTCCTTCCTCCTTCACTTCCTATCTACGGTTCTGTCTTGCATCCTCCTACCACACAGACCTAGTTCTTTCTTTCAACTGGACGGTATCCAACCTTCAGCCCTGTGAAGTTCCTGCCTCCCGCTGTTATTTTCCAAGGCCCCTCTGAAGGTTGCAGAGTCTGTGAAGTTCTGGGAGATTCAATTCAAGCCAAACCCACAGGTGTGACAGAGGGTTTCTTAGAGACAACAGAAAGCCACCCAGAGTGTCAGTTAAAGCTTGGGTATGGGGAGGATGGGAGGGGTGGTGAATGAAATTAGCACCCCAAGTAGGCAGCCATGAGGACTGACAGATAGAATGTATGGCTCATTACTTTGGAAGGATGGGGGCTGGGGGTTGGGAGAGGGTCTGGACAAGAGGTGATTTTTCCTGCTGTTTTGCAGATGGGTAGCCTCCCAAGTGCCCTGGGGTAGGGATCGGGCAATTTGTAGTTTTGATTCTAGCACTGAGATTGATCTTGGATGTTGGTTTTCCTCATCCACATGATAGAGAGGCTGTGATCTTTAAGGATTGCTCCAGTCCCGTTGGCCAGGAATTCCACTGTCAAAAATCTCCAATTCCTCCCTACATTGGGTCTCAGTCCTGGAAAGGCACCCGTGAGGTGCTCCCAAAATAATAACTAGCTTTTTTTTTTTTTCTCATTCTTGGATTCTGGCGAATGAGTAGCTTTGGACTTGAGAAAGGTCTCATGGAAACAGACTCTTGGCTGGAATCCAGGTACCATTTTCTTGTAACGTTTAGGGCAGCTGCTCTGGGTGGAGAGGAAAACTTTGGTGACTTGTATAAGACAGTATTCAGACTCGAATGGTTAGGGAGTTTGGGATGGACATGTACACACTGCCATATTTAAAACAGATAACCAACAAGGTCCTACTGTAGAACACAGGGAACTCTGCTCAGTGTTATGTGACAGCCTGCATGAGAGGGGAGTTTGGAGGAGAATGGATGCATGTATATGTATGGCTGAGTCCCTTTGCTGTCCACCTGAAACTATCACAGTATTGTTAATCAACTCTAATACTCTAATGTGAATTACAAAGTTGAAAAAAATTAGCCTGAGGAAGTTTTAAAAAATTCAGTTGGTCTAGGGTCCCTGGAACCAGTGTTTTAAGATACACACCAAGAATTCTTAGGTGGGTAATTGATGGGAGCACAGTTTGAGAATCACTTCTAGACACCTGGGCTTGGCTCTGCTCCCAAAGCTCCAGCTTAGTTGCAGAAGGCCTCTGAGCATCTCTCCTTGTCTGCACAACAGGGTTCTTCATCCCTGCCCCGTATTCTGCGAGATTTCTGTCAGCAACCATTGAAATGGCAGATGGGAAAATCCTAAGAATCAAAGGTGATGGTCTCTGTGTGTGAGGTTGCACCAGCCCCAAGGTCCCACCTGTCTATTCTCAGAGACCAGGGAACTTCAGGCAAAATATATTCACGTAAACACTTCAGCCCCTTGCTGTACTTGTTACATCAGACACCTCTTAAGCCCCACTTCACTTCCTCTCGGTCATTTGATTTTATTGAGCTACGGCTGTGGCAACCAGTTGGCCCGTCTACCCAGAGAGCACTGATATTCTGCAGAGCTCATATTTTCTGTCTCAGTGCCTTCCTGCCTTCATTGGGTAAGACAAGGTCAAGAACCAGTCCAATCATTCAGAAGCATGTGTGATTCTGCAAGTGTGAGGAATTCACACCCCATGGTCCAAACCATCACCAGTGGGAGGCAGACAATTGTCTCTTGGGCAGACAATTCTCAGTACATTCTATCAGCTCCCCCAGAGGTCCCAGTGGGCTGAAGCCCGTGCACTCAGTGGTTTTCAGGTTCAGGAAGCCCTCTGTGGTTGGCTTTTCTTCCTTCCCTGTTCCTTCTGCCCAGTCCCTCCTCTTTTTCCTTAGGATCACTTCCTGAAAGAACTACCTTGAAGCTTCTACTTTGTACCAATGTCATATTGTTGTTGTTTAGTCACTAAGTCGTGTTCGACTCTTTTGTGACCCCATGGATTATAGCCTACCAGGCTCCTCTGTCCATGGGATTTCCCAGGCAAGAATACTGGAGTGGTTGCCATTCCCTTCCCCAGGGGATGTTCCCGACCCAGGGATGGGACCTACAACTCCTGTTTGGCAGATGGATTCTTTACACTGAGCCACCAGGGGCGCCCACATGTCCTCTGGCAAACCTCATATAAAATGGTTCTCCAGAGCTATTCTGCCAATTACAACCTTAATCCTGAACCTCTTATGAAAACCCACCTGGACAACCTAGAAGAAATGGACAAATTTTTAGACACATACAGCCTGCCAAAACTGAATCAAGAAAAGCAAAGTATTTGAACAGACCAATCACTAGAAGTGAAATAGAATTTGTAATTTAAAAAACTCCCCATTGGAACTATATTCAATATCCTGTGATAAACTACAATGGAAAAGAATATAAAAAAGAATGTATAGATAGGTATAATTGAATCACTTTGCTGTATAGCAGTAATTAACACAACACTGTAAATTAGCAACACTTCACTTAATAAAAAAGAACTCCTTGCAAATGAAAGTCCAGGACTGGGTGGCTTCACTGGGGAATTCTCCCAAATAGACAAAGAACTTTTGCCAATCTTTCTCAAACTCTTTCAAGGATTGAATAAGAGGGAACACTCCCAAAATCATTCTGTGAAGAAGCCATCATTACTCTGGTACCAAAACTAGTCAAAGACACCATCAAAAAGAAATATTACAGCTAAAACCCACCAGCTCATACCATTTTGTTATTTAGCCACTAAGTCGTGTCTGATTCTTGTGATGCCATGGCCTGTACCCTGTCAGGCTCCTCTGTCCATGGGATTTACCAGGCAAGAAGACTGGAGTGGGTTGCCATTTTCTTCTCCAGGTGACCTTCCAACCCAGGGGTCGAACTCTCATCATGCTCCCTCCTATAACTTATTCAGTCATTTTGAGGACCCATCAGTACTTGAACTGGCAAGAAACTATATCTACTTGGGCATTCGTTATCCTTGGACCAAGAGCATTACGAAACACCACCATTAGGTCAAAAAGGCGAGATTTCATTTAATTTCCCCTAACACTCTCTAAAATTAAGAAGACAAAATGAGATGCCATTGAAAGTTACTTTTCTTCATTTTTTTTTTAAATCCTCCCACTTCCTGTTTTCTCTTGGGAGATTGAAAAGTGTCTTCTCGCATATTTCTCATTATCAGGACTTAATGAGAATTCTAATTAGGGCTACTGCACACTTTGGTGGCAGCTTTCAAAATGTGGCTCTGGCTTATTGTCAGGCAGCCAGTCCTTGCGTCATTGCCAAAGATGCCCTCCATCATAATAATCCTAATAGCTATCATTTATTGAAAGTGTACTTCATGCCAGGCAATTTGCATACATTAGCACCAGTCTTCACAGAAGTCATATGAGGTGGGAACTAGTCACCCTAATTTTAGAGGAGGAAAGTGAGGCTCAGGCTGGTGAAGTGATTGGCTTGAAGCCACACAGCTGGAGATGGGCAGACCGAGGACTCACTTTGGCTGAATCACACAGCTCTGTTCTCTGGTCAGGAATTTTTTCTGTCCAGCCCTCACAGGGGGTCTTGGGGAGAGACAACAAGACAATGAGACAACTCATCACCACTTCCAGAATGGCTATCCCGATCAGAATTTTGGTTATGAGTTATTATGTCTTCAGCCTCGGATTCTCAGTCTCTCTGGGAACAGTGCTGTCGTTTAGGGAATCCCAGGAGACTCTGAGACACCCAATTAGAAGGACAGTAATAGCAGATCCAAGAATAGACTGATTGCTTATTCATTATTCTCTTATTCCTGAACTTTTCCATCTATGGATCCGGGAACTGTCAGCAATTACCACAGGGTTCTTTCCAGAAAGGGACCTCTTGGTCTGGCTAATCACCTCACCCAGAATGGAACAGAATCTTGGAGCAAATCCTACTGATGTGACTTTATTTATTTGTTTTTATTTTTTTACTTTACATTATTGTATTGTACATGAATCTGCCCCAGGTGTACATGTGTTCATGTGTTCTTGAACCCCCCTCCCACCTCCCTTCCAATCCCATCCCATCCCTCTGGTTCATCCCAGTATACCAGCCCCGAGCATCCTGTATCATGCATTGAACCTGGACTGGCAATTCGTTTCACATATGATAATATACATGTTTCAGTGCCATTCTCCCAAATCATCCCCGCCTGAGAATCCTCAGTGGACACCTTGGGGGCAAAGTGAGAGAACCAAACTCTCGCAAAGGGAGAAACAGTCCCTTCCAGGTTTGTTAAGTGCCAGTCATCTTGTTGAGCAGGTGTGCCCGGAGGCAACATGGTCCTGTGAGGGATCAGCAGACTGATCCTGGGTAACAGAGGATCAGGTGTGAGCTGCTGTCTGCACAGCAAAAGAGGGTGTGGTCTGCTCCCTCTTCTCCCAGCCTGAGTCTCTATCATTTTGCTTTTTCTCTTCTTTTTAAAAAATTTTACTTATTGATTTTTGTGCAGGGCTTTCTCTAGTTGCGGTGAGTGGGGGCTGCTCTCTAGTTGCGATGAGCGGGCTTCTCATTGCAGTGGCTTTTCTTGTTACAGAGCACAGGTTCTAGTCTCGTGGGCTTCAGTAATTGCGGCTCATGGAATTAGTTGCCTTGCAGTATGTGGGATCTTCCCAGACTCAGGGATCGATCCCATGTCGCCTGCGTTGGCAGGCAGATTCTTAACCACTGGACCACCATGGGAGTCTGCTTTTTCTCTTCTTTTTCTGTCTCTGCTCGCCCTCTCAGTGTCCGCACACCCGTATACCTGACTGTCCCAGGTCAGAAGCACTACTGACCCCTGTTGACACTCCCGACCCTCCCGTATACCTGACTGTCCCAGATCAGGAGCATTGCTGACCCCTGTTGACACTCCCGACCCTCCCACTGCTTGCTCGTCCTTTCTCTTTCTCTCCTCTGTTGGCTTCTGCTCCTTCCTGTGTCATCCTCCCCCATACTGTTTATCGCTGCTGTTCCTTTCCTTTAACTTGATTTTGCATCTTTCCTTCCTTCTTTTCTCTTTCTTCCCTCCCTCCCTCCTTCCTCCCCTTCTCTTCCTTTCCTTCTTTGAAATTCTCTTTCGTCTAGTCTCTTTCTGTTTCTCTTCTCTGGCTCTCTGTCTTTGGGACTCTCTCTCCTCTGTCTTTCTGTTTCATTCTCTCTCTTTTTCATATACAAACAAAGGATTCATTCTATCTCAAGAACAGTCCACATTAAACCATCACTGCCACCTCCCGTTCCTGCTTGTGTTGTCCCAAACCAGCACCATTCAAGTTCAAAGGCCAGAAGTCACACCCATGTTCAGCAGGCTCCAAAGCTTGTGCTGTTAGAAGCCGCCTCAGTCTCACGCTTCTTCACTTATCACGTCTAGTTAATTTCCAGTTCCCGCCAATCTAACACTTGAAATATTTCTCAAGCATGATCTCCACCTCTCCATCCTTCCTATAAATTGATTCATCCACCCTGTGCTACTTGAGTGCCTATTGATATCTGTAGTAGGTCTGGGACAAGTAACAAAAATGATGGATAAGATGTTATCCAAGTCTACTTGGAATGGCACACCACTATCTTTGTATAAGTTTTTTATGACTTCATGCCTGGGCTAATCAGTCAAATTTTTTCTAAATCTGCTCTCCATACTGCAGCTACATTACCTGCAGTTTTGCTTAAACCCTTTCACAGGGTCTCCTTATAGGATAAAGTAGAGTCAGGTGACAACCTCCATTGCCCGCCTTGAAATCTCTCCAGACTCATCTTTTCTTATTCTCTACCTTTTCATGTTCTAGGAAAATTAGGCTGTTGGAAGTTCCCCTGTGAATCCACCATCCTGTTTCCTCCTACCTGGCCTGGTTTTTTTCTCTGCCTGGAATGCCTTTCCTTCTACATCTGGTTAACTGTGCTCATTACTTAACACTCAGATCAGAATCTTTCCAACCCTCTCTGCCTAGATTAGATGCTCCTCCTCCTGGCCTGTAAATATGTATTACTGAAATTATAACACTGCCTTATAATCATCTACTTAGGTATCTTTCTTTCTGTTAGACCAGGAGCTCCTTAAAAATGATTTTGTCTCTGAATTCCCATTGCCTTGGACAGGGTATTAAGCAAGGTGATGGATAAATACCCAAATGAATGAGTAAATGAAAAAATGCTACTTTTACTACACCTTGTTGCCTTTCTGATCATTGAGTAGTCCAGGACTCACTGAGGACAGGGGACAGTTTGTGGTTTGAAAGACCGAGGGACAGAAAACCTTCTTTTGAGGGCAACAGGGGATATTTTAGATCCCTCTGAGCATCTGATGCAACCATTTCCCCCAGAAAACACACACACAATATATCTGATATAGCTATAGGGAATCCATGGTTTCTTTTTTATTGAAAATATTTTAAATGTCTGGATCTCTTAAACTCATTAGTAAGAAATCTATCTCTAGAAATGGCATCAGGAAACAAATGCTCTGTCAGAGAATCCTGTCCATTTAGAACATTTTGTAGGAGCGGAAATTGGATGAGAACTCTGTGTTTCTGTTTCCCTGGGACATCACATTCTCTCTTAGATGAAGACTTTGGTCCTTGATGTGGGAACCTTTCTAAAAATGTTTTCTGTGTTGCTGCTGATATAACATGCTTTATAATCACCCTAGAGAGTGACTTGATTAATTCTTAGAGATGTTGCATAGGGTAATTGAATGTAATTAGGCTGGTTGGTCTAAGTTACATCTGGTCTACCTGCTATTAATTACGTGACCAGTTACTTATCTTCTGGAACTCTCTTTCCTCATCACTAAGACTAGGCTAATAATAACAAACTCATAAGGTTTTAAATAGATAACACTCAAGGATGGTGACTAGGACAATAGTTGTGATACATGGTAAAAAATCATGTCATCACCACCACCCATCATTATTCTACCTAGGATTCAGATCTCTTGATCTGACTATGTGATATTTTACCTTTACAATATTATCTTATTTTGATCATTCCTTTTTGTAAAGCAAGAAGGTGCTGGAATATGTCATCCCCTCCAGGTGTCATTTCCACCAATTTAAATATTGTGCTTCTGAGGAACAACCCAGATGTCTTGGCAGATGTTACCACCTCTATATGCGTGTTCACCTGGAATCAAGCATTGCTTGTAAAAGCCCTTAACTTGACCTTTAGAGTTGGATTGCTTCCTCTTGCCTTAATGTTTTAGGCTCCCTTCTGTGCTACTTGAAGCTGATGAAATCTGAAATCTGTCCATCATGTGCTATTTGTAGAAAATCTAGTTTAAACACTTAATTTTATTGGTGATTTAAACCTGTGTTTGCCATTTTCTTTGCAAAGAACTCAGATTTTGAAAGCAGTCCTCTGCAAATAAAAACATCATGACCAGACTGTTCAGCACACCCTGTGTCCATGGATAGCTTTGCAAATGCGGAAAAAATGTGTAATTTCTTAATTCTAGGTGGTTGGAATTTGACTAGAAAATCTTAGCAGCCCTGAGGCCATGTAATTTAGTCTTTCTGACACCATCTGCCAGGCTCTTCCCCAACTGGAGTGCTCCTCCCCTATGACCCCGCAGGGAAACAGTAAAACTTTGATTACCTACAAGAGTCAGAGTAAAAAAGATTCTGAATAAATAAATTTTCTGGTTCATTAAGGAATCATCCAGTAGAAAAAGATTATTGA
The DNA here is from genome assembly GCF_049115385.1 of Moschus berezovskii. Lineage (NCBI taxonomy): Eukaryota > Metazoa > Chordata > Mammalia > Artiodactyla > Moschidae > Moschus > Moschus berezovskii. Next base: position 30,262,282 of record NC_142486.1, on the reverse strand, counting down.
GCAGACTATCTCTCAGTACTGTCACTGCCAGTTATTAATATTAACTGTGCATCTTTGGTCAAGTTAACTTTCCAGGGTCTTCATTCCTCCAGCCAAGAAATGGGGATAGAAATGGAAATACTGAAAGATTCCTTTGAGGATTAGAAATAAACTTACAAAGCATATGGCATATAATAGAGTCTCAATAAGAGTTGGTTCCCTCCTCTTCTACTTTTTTGCAAACTAAACTGCATTTTCCATGCTTTTCAGAAGTCTAGTGGTAACGTGGGAAATGTTCTAAGATGGGGAAGTTTAAGGTGCCTGGGGAGTCCATGCTAAGTCTCTACAGCCGTGTCTGACTCTTTATGACCCAATGGACTATAGCCCACCACATTCCTCCGGTATTCTTTCCAGACAAGAATACTGGAGTGGGTTGCCGTGCCCTTCCAGGGGATTGTCCCAACCCAGGGATCAAACCCACATCTCTTATGTCTCCTGCATTGGCAGGCGGGTTCTTCACTGCTAGTGCCACCCCAGGAGAGGAATCTAACCCAGCCTGGATTAGTTTATAGAGTATAGATGGAATTCTAATGATGATACTTTGATGATGATGATGATAAGGACAGCATTCACGTTTTATACTGAGCACTGGCATTAACCGACTTGACCAAGGCCACAGAGCTGTTAAGTGTCAGAGTTCATTCAAAACTGAGGTTCTTCTTAATTTCAAAGGCCAAGACTCTCACCAGATTTCTCTAAGCTAACAGAGATTGAGGATTTACTCTGAAATGGAACAGGGATGAAATTTGGGTTTCCAAATCATGTACTTTGATGATGTCTACAATATGCTTTCTTATCATCCAAATGTACTGTTTTCAACATTTTTATAAATTCATATAGGAAGAAGCTGGTGGGTTCATAGTGTCACCCGTCTACTCAATGCCATGTGCTAAGGTCACATGATCATGAATGCTTCTGTCACCTGAAATGCAGATGGGCTGGTGACCATGGCTTTCATGAGTTTGGGATGACTGTCAAGGAAAATTGTGAGATGGAAGTTGCATACATGCTCAGTTGCTCAGTCATGTCTGACTCATTGTGACCCTTTGGGCTGTAACCCGCCAGGGTCCTCTGTCCATGGGATTTTTCAGGCTAGAATACTGGAGTGGGCTGCCATGTTTTCCTCCAGGGGATCTTCCCAACCCACAGATCAGACCCTTATCTCCTGCGTCTCCTGCATTGCAGGTCGATTCTTTACTGAGGAACTATCTGGAAAGCCCTAAGATGGAGGTTCAGTCGGTTCAGTCGCTCAGTCGTGACCGACTCTTTGCGACCCCATGAATCATAGCACGCCAGGCCAAGATGGAGGTTAGTGGGATTTAAACCTATCTGTGGTCAACTCTCTCAGGATAAGATATGAACAGCCTCAAGATCAAAGCATCCCTTGCCTTGCCTCTAGGTTCCACAGCTAAGGATGACAGTAGATGGGAGTTTGCTGGCAGGTGTAGCCCACAGGGGTGTCACTGTGTAGCTTGAACTCCAGCAACATGACAGCAGCTTCAAAGGTGGCAGGTAGATAACAGAGACATTAATTAAATCAACCTTCTCAGCTAAGATCCCTCTACAGTGACTCAGAAAGTGAAAAAAGAGCCTTGAGTTCCCACTGAGGTTCAGGGTGAAAGGAAACCAACACCCCCCACCACCCTCAAATGCCCTCAGACAATCTGGCAAAACAACAGTCTGTCAATCATCCAGGGAGGAAAACTGGTTCGAATGTGCCCAGAGCCAAAAGGAAAAAATGGAGTTGATACTGGCTGTAGATTGATGTGATGTGGCTTGAGCTCCTACACAGGTGATCACAGCCAGAATGTGTTGGTTTTCATGAAATATCATTAAAAGTCCAAATTTCTGATTCTGGAATCCACAACCTTCTGGTGAATTTCAGCCTCATGTCTCAAATCCCTCCTTCCCTGAACATGCTAGCTTCCTTTAGCTCTCACAGCACTCTGTCTATATTAGACCCAAAGCAGAAGTAAGATAGTCTCTGTCGTAGGAGTTTTTAATGTATTTCCATGTGGAGGAAAGAGAGTGGACACATTGACTTCCTGAGGCCCAAGAGAATTCTCCTGTTCTATTCCATCCTATCTTCACCATCAATTCATTCAATAAATATTCATCAACCATATGCAGAGGATATGTAAACTAAAGATAGCCGGTCCCTTTTCTCCAAAAGTGCAGAGTTTGATGTGGGAGACAGGAACTACTCCTTTCTAGGCAAAAGACAATCAAACAAAAGCAAGCGACTTTAGAGGATTTTTTTCTTTTAAAAGAATCGTTGCCCACATCCAGAGTGTTTTGGCCACCAATTCACACTATAATCAATCTTCTAAACTCTAATTCATCTCCATCTGCAGGCCTGGGTGGTGAGAATTTCTGTTCTTAAGACATGGGATCAGAAAAGAAAGATTCAATTCTGCTCACCAGACATCAGATAAGAAAGTAAATCCCTTTTTTTTTTTTTTGCATTGTCATGTTCAGAGGATGCTTTTTAAGATGTGCTAATTTTATATCAAAGCAATTTCATGCATGGAGTTAAAAATATCAATCAGTTTTATAAGGAAAATCAGAGGTCCTCTTTCCCTATGTGTCCTAATCTCCCTTCTTGGGTACCTTCTCAAAAGCAAAGATTTTTAATGGTTAACTCTATATTTCTAAATATACATTGTTTGCTATTTCTTGATTAATTTCCCCCAGGTATTATTTATTGATTTCTTTCTTTGGGAAGATAAGGGTTTAGTTCTCTTATACTGGAGTGAGTTCTTCTCTTAATCTTAGACTAAGATGAGGATTTTGTGATTCTCAGAGCCTATAGTGCTTCTCAGAATCCCATAGTTTGTTCCTACCTTGAGGCTTGTCCAGGCTAGAGAGAGAGAGAGCTTTGATGGGAGCAGTGTTGCCGGGCTCAGAGATCACATATTACTGATATGAAACATTTGTCTTGTATTAATATTAATGTGCTTTAATGTTCATAATGATAAACTTCTGCATAAATATATATTAAAGAAAAGACTCAATTTGCCTTCCTACAGGCACTAACTATTGCTGTTTCCCAGTTGGAATTTCTCAGGGAGGTCTTGGCCTCCAGGAAGTCAGGCCAGCCTGGCAAATGCTTTCCAAAGAACTTTTGGTATGGAAAACTATTTGGCTGGACGTCCAAGGACAGCTCTGAGGACCCTGATGGAGGGGGGAACTGAGTAGGTGGTGGGGGGTGGAGCACAGATGAGCAAGGACATCTGTATGGCCCCTGTTATTATTGCCAACCAGGGTTCTTGGCCCTCCTTAATCAACAGAAATTAATAAGAGGCCAGACAAGAAATTGAGGCAACGTCTTATTGAGGCCACTTCTGTAGCAGGGGTGGGGAGCAAGAAACAAGTAGGTTTCCTTGCTCACTTGCTGAGGGGGGGCAAAACGGTCCCTTATATGGAGTCAGGGTAGGGGCAAGTCCAGGGCTTCCCTGATGGCTGAGTCGGTGAAGAATCTGCCTGCAGTGCAGGAGACCCAGGTTCAATCCCTGGGTTAGGAAGATCCCCTGAAGAAGGGGATGGCTACTCACTCCAGTATACTTGCCTGAAGAATTCCATAGACAGAGGAGCCTGGGGGGCTTTACTGTCCATGGGGTCGCAAAGAGTCGGACAGGACTGAGTGACTAACACTTTTCAATTTCACTTTCAGGGACCAGTCCGGAGGTCAGCCTGGAGGGGTGGCTTAGGTGGTTTGCACACCCCTTTGGGGTATCATGTGCAGGGGGCATGCATAACACCCTGCTTTTGCTCCTAACACCCTGCTTTTGCTCCCAGTTCTTCAAAAGTGGCATTTGGGCTTTTGGTCTTTTTGTATCTTGTTGTCCATAATGTGCCCCAAGTGCACAGGCATGCAGATATTTTCAATCTCTTATAGTTTCTTTGTATTTTGTTGATGGAGGAGGTGTTTGCCCAGGTGCAAGCACAGCAGCAAAGGGTCCCAGGGCAGCCTAACTCAGTATAACTCAGCAAAGACAAGGATGAGAAACAGTCACTCTCAGGAATAAGACCTTAATATATGATAACAAGCCACGGGGAAGCTGAGGGATTATTTAGTACACACTGCTGGGAGAAATGTTGGTTAGCATTTTGGCACAAACTCAGGTTGATCCCTCACGTTGGATTTAACACTGGGGAAAAAAAAAGAAAAAAACCTTACAGATAGAGTCAAAGCCTTAACATTTTTAGTGAAAACAAGCACCAGAACAAAGTAAAATTGAACATTTATTGAGTTGCAAAGACAGAGAGGATATGGGTGGATAAAGTCACAAAATAAAAGATTGATGTATTTAATTATAGATTTTGAAAATCTTTGGTTTAAAAATTGTTAAAAGGAAGCAAAATGGGACAATATTCTAAGTGAAGCTGACAAACCCAGTCTTGATATTCTTAACATAAAAGGGCTTATAAAATTATTATGAAAATCACCAAGATGCTGCAAGCTAAAATAGACAGGAAAATAAAATCACAAAGGGGAAACAAAATGGCTTGAAAAACATATGGGAAAATGTTCAACCTTGCTAGTAATCAAAGAAATGCAAACTAAAATGGAGATACTATTTTCAGCTAGCAAATATGTATGTAACCTTTCCAAAAATCCAGAATACTCAAACTGATGGGGGTGTGGTAAAACTGATACTCGCATGCACTGCTGGAGGCAATGTGAGTTCATGCAGTCCTTTTGGAAAGCAATTTGGCAATGCATATCAAGATCCTTAAAAACACCCATGCTTCTTAATTCAACGATTCTACCTCCAAGGCAGCAATCCTAAATGCAGCCATAGCTTCTTGTATTAAAAAACTTCCTTGCAGTGTTGTTTACAGTGGTGAAAAGGAGAAGGCAGTGGACAACAAGGAGATCAAACCAATCAGTCCTAAAGGAAATCAAACCTGAATATTCACTGGAAGGACGGATGCTGAAACTCCAATACTTAGGCCACCTGATGTGAAGAACTGACTCATTAGAAAAGGCCCTGATGCTGAGAAAGATTGAAGGTCAGAGGAGAAGGGGATGACAGAGGAAGAGATGGTTAGATGGCCTCACCGACTCAATGGACATGAATTTGAGCAAACTGTGGGAGATGGTGAAAGACAGGGGAGCCTGGCGTGCTGCAGTCCATGAGGTCGCAGAGTTGGACACGACTTAGTAACTGAACAACAGCAAAGCTAAATGTATAACAAGAGGGGGAATACTTACATAAATGTTGGAATCCACTTGCTGAATTATTCTAGCTGTTAGTAACGAATCCAACCAACCTGCATCTGTTCCTTGCTTAACTTCCATGTGTTCCAGGGAATACTGTTTACATTTCTGATCATGCTTCCTTATCATCTCTAAAATGGGCACCCTAGAGGGTGGTGGTGAGAATTTTAGCTTAGTAGTTGGTCCATGAGACCAAGCGAGCTTTTCTTGTTTCTCAGCCTTTTATGACTTAGCAGCTAGCACTCTACTTCCAAGTGTTAGGATAAATATTCCTGTGACTCAAAGGATCCCTGTGCCCAAAGGAATTCACCAGGGTCAACTACAAACTGGCCCTTGCCATGGGCACTTGCCATCTGCTTCTCTTAATACAAGGATTAAATCATGTGCTGCTGCCACTGTTGAACTTTGACACACCCTAAAGGGAGTTCAGGGTGGGAACAGGGACAAGGCACTCTGTGTTCCAGGTCTTCAGATAGCTAGACATTTTCAGGAGCTGATCTTATGCGCCCAATCCTTGCATCTCCCATATCTAGAAAAGCACCAAATCCCTTCATGGTGACAGCAGCTCCTCGTGACTAGTAGAAAACCTTTTGTAAAGGCAAGTACTTGATTGCATGAACTCCCCCTTCACCAAAATCACATTTATTGACCTCTCCACCACCCCCCCCCACCTCTCTGAAGCAATTTCTCAGAGCTATCTGAGGTGCTGTCTCCCAGGCTGCCGTCCTCATTTTGCCACAAATAAAACTTAACTCGCAACTCTCACATTGTGCTTTTTAAGTAGACACCAGGAAGGCATGCATAAAGAGAAAAGGAATTACAGTACTCGGGGGACCAGAGGAGATGCAGCTGCTACAGTAATCTATGGGGGAGGGTGCTCAAGGACCCCACATACCTCCCTCCCTCCCTCACTTTTCTACTGAAACTTTCAAAATTCAATTGCAACAAGTGTTTTGTGCTCGGCATTGAGGGCAGTGGTAAGGGTTGTGGAGATTTTTAGAACATGGAGATGAATAAGTCATTCCTTAGGTTCAATGAAAACTTTTCTTTTTGAGCATGCTTATCAGCACATAATGTTCTCCATGTTCAGGAGGAAGAGTGAACCTCTCTCTGTAGCATTCATGGTCTTGTTTCCATCTTCAATGTCAGCATGTTTTCCTTTTCCCTATGGTGGGTGCAGTTTCCTGTGATATTTTTTCTTAATAAGATAACGTGTCTTCATATTAATCCTGGAAATCTTTTAATAAAAGAAAGTCAACTTGCAGCTGGAATAAATCACAGTTCTTGGAGAAAATCACCATTGCTAGCTTTGTGACACATTCAGCAGGTATTTGATGAATACCTATTATGTGCCCACCTAGACACATAATACCAGTTATACCTATATATCTATTATCAGCTGTGGGTATAGCTATTATGTGTCTGTAATGGGCAGATGTGGAAGTTAATACATGTTCTCAGTCCTCCACAAGAAATGATTGAGAGGTGAAAACATCCAGGTCAAGAAATAATTATGACATGATGTTAGGAGAGACACATCAAAGTGTAAGAGAAGACTGTTCAGGAAAAAGCACCAAGATGTTTCAAGAGGTGGTGAATCTGAGCTGATATTTGAGAGGGGAATAAGTCAGTGAATGTTTGAAAGCAAAGCAAGGTAGGGGATACTATATCTTCTAGGGCATATAAGGAGGGCTTTGAAGGCAGAGAGCCTGGAATAATCCTAGCTCAGTCAGTTACCAGCTGTGTCTACTGAAAATGCTAACCACTCTCCCTAAGCCTCACTTTTCTCATATGTAAGATGGGAAAACCAATACTTACACTATGGGGCGTATATAACACGAGATCTTTCTCTTCTTTGTGTCCAGGAATACTCAGATTTCTGGTGATCATAAATAGAAAGTACTTTTCATAAGCTGAAGACTTTTATGCTCAGCCAGCTCCCTGTGTTACCCATCAGGGTTCTTGGATTTCTTAATCAGTAGAAATTGATAAGAAGCCAAACAAGAAATTCAGGCAAGGTTTTCTTTGTTTTTTTTTTTTTCTCTTTTATTTTTAAATTTTTATTGCAGGTTAATTATTTTACAATATTATATTGGTTGGTTTTGCCATACATTGACATGAATCTGCCCCGGGTGTACATGAGTTCCTCTTCCCGAACCCCCCTCCCACCTCCTTCCTCCCCTTATCTTCCCTCTGGGTCATCCCCGCACACCAGCCCCAAGCATCCTGTAACATGCATCGACCCTGAATTGGCAATTCTTTTCACATATGATAATATACATGTTTCAATGCCATTCTCCCAAACCATCCCACCCTCACCCTGTCCCACAGAGTCCCAAAGACTGTTCTATACATCTGTGTCTCTTTTGCTGTCTCATATACAGGGTTATCATTTGCATCTTTCTAAATTCCATTTATATGCGTTAGTATACTGTACTGGTGTTTTTCTTTCTGGCTTACTTCACTCTGTATAATAGGCTCCAGTTTCAGACAAGGTTTTATTGGGACTCCTGCTGCAGTATGAGGAATAGAAAACAAGTAGCAGGTTCCTTGGCTCCCTCCTTGGGGGTGGTGGTGATGATGGAGCGATCTGGGTCCTTATGTGGGATGAGGGTGGGAGCAGGTCTGGAGGTCCTTATATGGGATGAGGGTGGGGTTGGGCTGGAGGAGTGGCTTAGGTGGTCTGCCCACCTCCTTGGTGATGCTGTGTGCAGGGTACATGCACAGTACTCGGCTTTTGCTCCCAACACCCTACTTTTGTTCTGAACTCCTCAGAAATGGCAGTTGGGTTTTTGGTCTTTTTGTATCCTCTCCATAATTTGCCTAATTTGCACAGGCATGCAGATATTTATAATCCCTTATAGTTTCCTGGTATTTTGTTGCTCAGAGAGACATTTGTCCAGGTTGCAAGCACTGCAGCAAAGGGTCCCAGGTCCCAGACTGTCTCCCATGCCTGCCCCTCTCTGTTTGTCCTCTTAACAATGGGACTCTGCCAATTATATTCTTCTGTTACTGACTCACTGTGTGGTCTTGGAAAAATCACTTCCCTTCTCAAAATTTCAGTTTCCTCATCTATAATAGGAAGGTGGTGGGCACAATGGCCTTGGTCAGTTGTAATGTTCTATTCATGTTTCAGAAAGAGAAAACAGTATGTGCAGAGGTCCTGGGGTGATATATTTGAGGCAAATGGGTGAAAAGAAAGAATAAAGGAGGTGATGACTGAACTAAATCTGTAGAAGTATTGGGGAATCTGTGACTCAGTAGAGTCCAAGGCTTTCCTGGTGGTTCAGATGGTAAAGAATCTGCCTGCAATGTGGGAGACCCATTTGATCCCTGGGTCAGAAAGACCCTGTGGGAAAGGAACTGGCAACCCACTCTGGTATTCTTGCCTGGAGAATTCCACAGACAGAGGAGCCAAGTAGGGTAGGATCCATGGGGTCTCAAAGAGTGGGACACAACTGAGCAACTAACACTCACGCACACACACACACACACACAAGGCCACATACCTTGTAAATAAGGGATGAGACTTGATCCCAGGTCCAAGCTACTATGAGTTGGATCATATAGAAGGCTGAGCACCAAAGAACTGATGCTTTCAAACTGTGGTGCTATAAAAGACTCTTGAGAGTTCCTTGGACTACAAGAAGATCAAACCAGTCCATCCTAAAGGAAATCAACCTTGAATATTCATTGGAAGGACTGATATTGAAGTTCCAATATTTTGGCCACCTGATGCAGAGTGATGACTTATTGGAAAAGACCCTGATGCTGGGAAAGTTCAGTTCAGTTCAGTTCAGTCGCTCAGTCGTGTCTGACTCTCCGTGACCCCATGAATCACAGCACGCCAGGCCTCCCTGTCCATCACCAACTCCCGGAGTACACTCAAACTCATGTCCACAGAGTCGGTGATGCCATCCAGCCATCTCATTCTCCATCGTCCCCTTCTCCTCCCGCCCCCAACCTTTCCCAGCATCAGAGTCTTTTCCAGTGAGTCAACTCGTCGCATGAGGTGGCCAAAGTATTGCAGTTGCAGCTTTAGCATCAGTCCCTCCAATGAACATCCAGGATTGATCTCCTTTAGAATGGACTGGTTGGATCTCCTTGCAGTATAAGGGACTCTCAAGAGTCTTCTCCAACACCACAGCTCAAAAGCATCGATTCTTCGGCGATCAGCCTTCTTCACAGTCCAACTCTCACATCCATACATGACCACGGGAAAAACCATTGCCTTGACTAGACGGACCTTGGTTGGCAAAGTAATGTCTCTGCTTTTTAATATACTATCAAGGTTGGTCATAACTTTTCTTCCAAGGAGCAAGCGTCTTTTAATTTCATGGCTGCAATCAGCATCGGCAGTGATTTTGGAGCCCAAAAAAACAAAGTCTGACACTGTTTCCACTGTTTTTCCATCTATTTCCCATGAAGTGATGGGACCAGATGCCAGGATCTTTGTTTTCTGAATGTTGAGCTTCAAACCAACCTTTTCACTCTCCTCTTTCACTTTCATCAAGAGGCTTTTGAGTTCCTCTTCACTTTCTGCCATAAGGGTAGTGTCATCTGCATATCTGAGGTTATTGATATTTCTCCCGGCAATCTTGATTCCAGCTTGTGCTTCTTCCAGCCCAGCGTTCCTCATGATGTACTCTGCATATAAGTTAAATAAGCAAGGTGACAATATACAAACTTGACGTACACCTTTTCCTATTTGGAACCAGTCTGTTGTTCCATGTCCAGTTCTAACTGTTGCTTCCTGACCTGCATACAGGATGCTGGGAAAGACTGAGGGCAAAAGGAGAAGGGGGCAACAAAAGATGAGGTGGTTGGATAATATCACTGACTCAGTCTGAGCAAACTCAGGGAGATAGTGAAGGACAGGGAAGCCTGGCATGCTGAAGTCCATCGGGTTGCAAAGAGTTAGATGAATTTAGCCACTGAACAACAATAAAAAGTTACCAAAATCTATGTCCCTGCAATCAACTATAGGTGAATGAGACTTGACCTCCAGAAAGCTTCCCTCACCCCACCTGAGCAGCAAGGTGGGCATTTGCCAAAAACTGGTTGAATGCAAGAATGTTGGCATAAGACCCTGACAGGCTGACTTAATTATCATCACTTTCCCTATGCTGCTGCTAAGTCACTTCAGTCGTGTCCGACTCTGTGTGACCCCATAGACGGCAGCCCATCAGGCTCCCCCGTCCCTGGGATTCTCCAGGCAAGAACACTGGAGTGGGTTGCCATTTCCTTCTCCAATGTGTGAAAGCGAAAAGGGAAAGTGAAGTCGCTCAGTCATGTCTGACTCATAGCGACCGCATGGACTGCAGCCCACCAGGCTCTTCAGTCCATGGGATTTTCTAGGCAAGAGTACTGGAGTGGCTTGCCGTTGCCTTCTCCGCACTTTCCCTATTACAGAGCATTTAAAGACAGCTACATGGGGAGGAAGTGTTTGCTGGGCTCTGATAAAGGCTTCAATAGAGCAATGCCCTGCCTTTCTCAGTAGACTCTATCAAAATCCAACTGTTTATTTGATGAGAAGTACAATTTGCTTTAATTGACATTTCCCCCGCAATGGTGAGGGTCTGCAGGCTGCAGCCTGGCTGGGACGGGAGTAGGACTTTGTAATATTGGGTTGATGTATCCTCAAGGCTCTGAGATTCTGCACACCTAACGGGGAGTGTATCAGGACATCATTGTTGACTCTCCAATGCACCCCCACTGAGTTTTCAAAAGAAGACCTTTTGTACGAGGCAAAGCAGACTTAGAAACAGAATGTACCTTCCTAATGACTCTCTCTTAGGAGACTGAGGAATGAAAGGAGAAACTGAGGGAGATAGAATGAGCCTTTGCCAGCATGTATTTACAATTAAATTGCATTTTAAAGGGAATGTGGAAATCCTTACTCTGCAAAGAAGCCTGGTGGAGAGAAGCCAGCAGATCGTGGTAGAAAGTTAGAAAGTGACACAGGCTTTGGAGGCAAGAAGACTTGAGTTAAAGTGTTGATCTGCAATTATCAGCTATATAACCCTGGCCAATTAGCCTAGCTGGGAATCAATGTCTGAAAATAAGGATAATAATATACTTACACGATGGTGTGATTATGCAGGTTGTGACACAGCAGTCAACGAATGTATTTTTTTTTTTCTGCTTTATTAACCAAGAAACATGTACACTCAACAGGAAACAGGAGATGCAGAGCATCTTGGAGTCATAAAGTGAAAGTGAAATTGAAGTCGCTCAGTCGTGTCCGACTCTTTGCGACCCTGTGGACTGTAGCCTACCAGGCTTCTCCATCCATGGGATTCTCCAGGCAAGAATACTGGAGTGGGTTACCATTTCCTTCTCCAGGGGATCTTCCCAACCCAGGGATCGAACCTGGGTCTACCACATTGGAGGCAGACGCTTTAACCTCTGAGCCACCAGGGAAGCAAAGTAGCCTCTAATTAGCAGTATAGTAGGTGGCAACTTGGAATCAACTGAAGTTTCCCTGAGAGAGAATTGGCTTTTGATCCATTAACAGTGGTATCTCTAGAGAAAGGAGTAGGGTCTGGAGCTTCACTTGGGAAGTAGACAGGTGCTCCCATTCTGCAGGAAAGGGGACATATGTAAGATATTTGGATTGTAAGGGTTTAAGAGAAAGCCACTGGTCTCAGATCTGGGGAGGAGAAATGGATGGGACTTTGGGGTTCTGTGGAGAGCAGGGTGATGTCCAAATATGACACAAATGAAATTCTGTAATATAGAGCTCACTTTTGGGCATCTTTGCTGCTACTGCTGCTGCTAAGTCACTTCAGTCGTGTCCGACTCTGTGTGACCCCATAGACGGAAGCCCATCAGGCTCCCCCGTCCCTGGGATTCTCCAGGCAAGATCAATGGAGTGGGTTGCCATTTCCTTCTCCAGTGTGTGAAAGTGAAAAGTGAAAGTGAAGTCGCTCAGTCCTGTCCGACCCTTAGTGACCCCACGGACTGCAGCCTACCAGGCTCCTCCATCCAGGGGATTTTCTAGGCAAGAGTATTGGAGTGGCTTGCCATGGGCATCTTTGGCCAAGCTCAATTCAGAAGGAGTGAGATCAAACAACCACATTAATGATCCAGGAACTGTAACATCAATGGAGAGAGATTGAGGACAAACATCATCTGTTAGACTCTGTAGAATTCTCGTGGTCCACAGACTCATCTGGAAAGCTCTGAAAACCAATATGCATCTCTACCCCAGGTCTATTAAAGCAAAATCATCATGCAGATCCAGGCTTGAAAACCACAGGTGTAGGCCAGTTTTAAAAAGCATTAGATTGTTTTCAATTTGTAGCTTTTATAAGTCAAGGCTGTATATTGTCACCCTGCTTATTTAACTTATATGCAGAGTACATCATGCAAAATGCCGGGCAGGATGAATCACAAGCTGGAATCAAGATTGCCAGAAGAAATATCAACAACAACTTCAAATATGCAGATGATACTACTTTAATGGCAGAAAGTGAAGAGGAACTAAAGAGCGTCTTGATGAAAGTGAAAGAGGAGAGTGAAAAAGCTGCCTTAAAACTCAATATTCAATAAACAAAGATCATGGCATCGGGTCCTATCACTTCATGGCAAATAGATGGGGAAAATGTGGCAACAGTGTCAGATTTCATTTTCTTGGGCCTCAAAATCAATGTGGATGGTAACTGAAACCATGAAATTAAAAGATGTTTGTTCCTTGGAAGAAGAGCTGTGACAAATCTAAACAGTGTATTAAAAAGCAGAGATATACATTTGCTAACAGAGTTCATATAGTCAAAGCTATGACTTTTTCCAGTAGTCATGTATGGATGTGAGAGTTGGACCATAAAGAAGGCTGAGCTCTAGAGAATTAATGCTTTCGAACTGTGGACACCACAAGGAGATCAAACCAGTCACTCCTAAAGGAAATCAACTCTGAATATTCATTGGAAGGACTGGGCTGAAGCGCCAATACTTTGGCCTCCTATTGCGAAGAGCTGACTCATTGGAAAAGGCCCGACACTAAGAAAGATTGAGGGCAGGAGGAAAAGGGGGTGAGAGAAGATGAGATGGCATCACTGACTCATTGACAAGAGTTTAAGCAAACTCAGGGAAAGAGCGAAGGACAGGGGAGCCTGACATGCTGCAGTTCATGGAGTCACAAAGAGTCAGAAATGACTTAGCAACTGAACAGCAACAGCAACGAGTAATTCTGCTAAGAACGTCCGTGTGCAAGTTTATGGACACTGATCAGTGGAAAAGTGTGGTCTGTCTGTACGATGGGATGCTTTTCAATGGTAAAAAGGAACAAGCTACAGACACATATTCCATCAATGATGAGTCTCAAACACAAGGTTTGAAGTGAAAAAGAAGACATACAGAGACCACAGATTAAAAAACTTTATTTATACAAAATGTCCAGTAAGAATATAAAAGAGAAAGTAGATTAGTTGTTGCCTGGAGCTGGGGGTGGGAATAATGATTATCTGTTAATGGGCATTTTAGGGACCTTACAGGGTGTGCCTGTGTATGCGTGTGTGTGTGTGTGCTGTGAGTGTGTCAGTGTTCTCAAACTCATTGATGATGATGGTTAGTCCACTTAGTAAAGTTACTAAAATCATCAAAGTGTCTAATTGAGATGGATGGATTTCCTAATCAGAAATTATACCTTAATAAAGTTGTTTATAAAAGCAGTGCAATGAGGCAGCAGGAAGCAATGGTGATGGTGGGCTATTTGAAAGCTGCGAATGTTTCTGCTTGAGTGTGGAAGTTGGACAACCACCCACTCCCTCCCCTACCTCCACCACATGTAGATGTAAACCCCAGTTCTTTCTGGTGTTTGTGAAATCGATAGGGAAATCCATGAGAAGGCAATCAGATTTTTTTTTCTTTTTTTGGCCAATCTAGTAGGTGAGGACTCTCTGATTCCTCGGAAAAATAAAATAATTATCACCATATTTTCATAGTAAGTTTATAGAACAGCTGACACCAGCTTTGTGAGGATTACTGAAATGACACGTGTTGAAATGATGTGGCTAGAGCGCCTAGACAGGAGGAAGATGTACAACAGAGTCTCCTTTTCCTCTGTCTCAGGCAAAATCCATTGTCTTTCTCTTTACCACCTACTCCCATCCCTTTGTTTACCATCAGAACTACCCATGTTATCAAATGGGATTTTTTCCCCCACAGCCCTTAGAATCCCCTATGCGATTCTATGTGTCAGTCCTGTAGACTTTTCTGTTAGACTTGCTGATAATCTCCCTTTCCCTCTGTTTTAATTCAGGATATTTAAACTCTTGGGAGAACTAAAACTACTGCTTTCTCTCATTTTCTAAACTGGGAAACCCAGGGAATCAGCACAGTGATGGTGATTTGGCCAAGCCCTGAGTTGATTACCACCAGAATTGGTAGTTTTCACTGCATTACACTGATTCAGCCCATCAGCTGTGAACAGTCTACAGAAGTACTTCTGAAGACCCAGTTTCTGCCCATGCACCTGGTCACACTGGTGCAAGCAGAGATCTCCCAGAGACATATTGGTGGTGTGACCTAATAGAGGCATTTTGAAATCTCAGGCTTCAGTTGAGCAGCTGTGTGACTGTGATGGTTGTTGTTCTGTTGCTAGGTAACAGATAATCATTATTCCCACCCCCAGCTCCGACTCTTTGCGACCCCATGGGCTGTCACCTTCCAGGCTCTTCTGTCCTCCACTATTTCCGAGTTTACTCCTGCTGGCTCAGTGGTAAAGAAACTGCCTGCCAATGCAGGAGACCCAGGTTTGATCCCTGGGTCAGGAAGATCCCCTGGAGAAAGAAATGGCACCCCACTCCAGTATTCTTGCCTGGAAAATCCCATGAATAGAGGAGCCTGGCAGGCTATAGTCCATGGGATGGCAAAAGAATGACTGTGGGCAAGTTGCTTAACTCCAAACTTTTCACAGTCTGTAAATATGGAATGCCTATTGCACAAGGCAGTTGTACAGTGGTTGAGAATCTGCACTTCCACTGCAGGGTGTTCTGGTTCGATCCCTGGTCAGGGAACTGCCTGTATACTGCATGGCACAGCCATAAATAAATGAACATTAAAAATTTTTAAATAGATTATTCAACTTGTTAAAATAGTGAAACATAGAGTAACTACTATGGACATATGCATTCATTCAATTTAGTTTACTATTGAATAAAATAAATACTTTTGTGATAATAAATAAATATTTTTAAAAATGAAATTCAATGAGATCATCATATGCAAAAAGTCCAAGCACAGTGAACACTCAATCCTCTTCCCCAAGCCTCAGAAAAATTTCGGAAGTGCAATATTGTCAGCAATTGTCAAAGTTCATGGCTATCCATGTCTCTGAGATCAGAAAGTATTTGCATAACTGGCATATCTGGGTCATCAATCAAGCATCATTCTAAGTGAGCTGGAACTGAAAATACAAATGTTGAAAGTGAATTTGGGCTCTTCCAGAGAGATTGTTTCTAGGAACGAATCATTTGTTTTAACAACCTTGAGAAGGTCACTCCAGTGACCAAAGAAAGATATCTTAGTTTCCTCATCTAGGCAAAAGTAACAAATTTGGCTCAACAATTGTCTATAACACATGCCGTTAGCTTGCTTCCGTCTCAATTGAAGCTTCATAAAATCAAAACATAAAACTGTATTCTGTCCATTGGTTATTGGACTATTCCAAGAATTTGGGGAGCACCTCATAAAAGGTAAAGCTGGACCAGTTATCATTTTGATTTGTCACTTTTCTTCATTCACATTTCCACTTAGTAGCCTAGCCCTTAGTAGCTGCCCATGAATCCATCTTGATCCTCTGGATAAATTTCTAGTTGTTATACATACCAAGATTATTCGGCTTTAATGTCAGCTTCTGTGGTTTGATTATTTATATATATGCTTAAGAAATCACTTATACTGCTAATATCCTCTGGAAAACAAACTTTTCTTTCCTTACGAATCAGTTGCAATGCCTTGAAGAGGTTACCCACTCCTATAGTTTCAGATGCAAAGGCTTGTAAATAGTTTTATTTAAAATTTTAATGAATTATTCCAGCCTCTAGAAGCTGTGCTAGTGAAGTGGTTGTTAATTCCCCCTGGTAGAGACAATGTTGGAGAAGGCAGTGGCACCCCACTCCAGTACTCTTGCCTGGAAAATCCCATGGACGGAGGAGCCTGGTGGGCTGCAGTCCTTGGGGTCACTACAGGTCGGACACGACTGAGCGACTTCACTTTCACTTTTCACTTTCATGCATTGGAGAAGGAAATGGCAACCCACTCCAGTGTTCTTGCCTGGAGAATCCCAGGGACGGGGGAACCTGGTGGGCTTCCATCTATGGGGTCGCACAGAGTTGGACACGACTGAAGCGACTTAGCAGCAGCAGCAGAGACAATGTGGGCAGACAGAAGGGAGCCACAGTACTGCTGGCTGACTGTGAAAGGTGGAGGAAGGAGAAGGCCCTCGATTATGTCAAGTGGCTCAAATTCCATGCCGACTCTATGTGGAATCAGAATGCCTGAAAAAGTCATTCACGCTGCCTTGAAGCTGGAAAAGCCACTTAGCAATGACAGCCATCCCTTTGGAGGAAACCTAGTAGAATCAAACAGGTCTCAGGGAGAACTTACTAATTCCCAACAGCAGAAAGACATTAACCCACGCTGCGAATCTAGTCATCATCCTCTTGTGTGTGTGCTCAATCGCTCAATTGTGTCCCACTCTTTGGGACCCCATGGACTGTATTACCCGCCTGGGTGCCTCTGCCCATCATGGAATTTTCCAGGCAAGAATACTGGAGTGGGTTGTCATTTTCTACTCCGGAGGATCTTCCCAACCCAGGGATCGAACCTGCATCTCTTCTGTCTCCTCCATTGGCAGGTGGATTCTTTACCACTGGCGCTGCCTCAGAAGCCAGTTGTCCTCTTGTCAAGCACAAATTTCCAAGTTCCGCTGGGCATTGGGTCCATTTGTAGTGGAAGCATTGGTTCATTTGATGCTGCAGGAGTATCTGTCATTCACTATCAAGTGTAAATTTCTAAAATCTGAAAACAAGGTGGGCAGTCTAACTTCCTCCTCTACAGAAGGCATGGTCTGAGTTTAGCTCTGTTCTCTACCAGCCCTATGAGATTGACCAATAACCTGGAAAATAATCCCTACCCTGAGAGGATCAAGTGTGATGTGTCTAAAACCCTTAATACTGGAACTGGTTAGGTGTTCAACACACATCTGTTTTCAATATTTCCTATGCATATTTTTACATAATTGAGATGGCACTGCATATACAATTTTGTCTGATCTAGAAATAAGAATTCAACATCATATTCTATAAGAACTCAAGACATGGCCCTATTGCTCTAAAAGATGATGTCAGTATAGTTCTGATTTCTTTTTATGTAAATGTTTTCTTTTTTCTTCACTATTTTAGCATTTTCTATATGCTACTATATTTTTAAAATTTATTTCATTGAAGTAGAGTTGATTTACAATGTGGTATTAATTTCTTCTGTACAGCAAAGTGATTCAGTTATACATATATACATATATATTTGTTTTTATATTATTTTCCATTATGGTTTACTACAAGATATTAAATAAAGTTCTCTGTGCTATACAGTAAGACCTTGTTGCTTATCCAACCTATATATAATAATTTGCATCTAAGAGTCTGATGCTAGGAAGAATTGGGGGTGGGAGGAGACGGGGACGACAGAGAATGAGATGGCTGGATGGCATCACTGACTCGATGGACATGAGTTTGAGTGAACTCCGGGAGTTGGTGATGGACAGGGAGGCCTGGCGTGCTGTGATTCATGGGGTCACAAAGAGTCGGACACGACTGAGCAACTGAACTGAACTGAACTGAATCCCAAACTCCCAATCCATCCCTCCCTGACCCAGTACCCCCCTTGGCAACCACAAGTCTGTCCTCTATGTCTGTGGGTCAGTTTCTGTTTTGGAGATAAGTACTGGGCTACCATTTTTCAGTTTTCATTTCAGTCGCTCAGTCGTGTCCGACTCTTTGCGACCCCATGAACTGCAGCACGCCAGGCCTCCCTGTCCATCACCAGCTCCCGGAGCCCACCCAAACCCATGTCCATTGAGTCGGTGATGCCATCCAACCATCTCATAGCTTCTTTATCCATTCATCCATTGATGAACATTTAGGTTGCTTCCATGTCCTGGCTATAGGTGTAAATAGTGCTGTTATGAACACTGGGATGCATGTATCTTTTTGAGTTACAGTTTTCTCTAAATATATGCCCAGGAGTGGGATTTTGTCTTTGAGAGTTCTGATGTTTCCTTTCCTTTGCAGCCTGTTCTTTCTTGCTGATGTGAAATAGCTTGATAAATTTCCTTCAGCTTATTGTGTTAACTGTTTCCTCCCACATTAATTTGTTATTTATTGTATTTTGAAATTCCTCTTCACACTGTTAGGTTTCTTCAAATGTATGGTATTTATTAGCTGCTGTTCATAATCATTGATGAGATCTAAATTGAACAATGTTGGCAGCCAGGGAGTAATTCCTCAGTCCAAGTGAAATTTCTCTTCCTCTTCGTAATGAAGGCAGATTTAGAACATAAGCACCTTAATGTCAGTATTTTTGTAAGAGAAGAGAATGGAAGAAGGGATGGGAGACCAAGTGGAATTTCCTTCAAGATGTGTAAGTGGAGAATGAGTTTTTCACTTTGAATATGTGACCTCTTTGTCTTTCCTGGAAGCTGTAATTTATCTGAGGCACAGTCTCATCTCACTGGCCAAACATCTCTCTCTGGGAGCCTTTGTCAGAGTTTCAGGGTCAAAGATGATATATAAAACACTGTCCTGGGGACAAATGTCAGATAAAGACCTTCTGCTATGCAGAGCTTGCCTTAAATTTTCTACCTTATAACTACGCACTCTACCAAGAACCCATGGCC
This sequence comes from Moschus berezovskii, assembly GCF_049115385.1. NCBI lineage: Eukaryota > Metazoa > Chordata > Mammalia > Artiodactyla > Moschidae > Moschus > Moschus berezovskii. The sequence goes on along the minus strand of NC_142486.1, from coordinate 30,243,119 downwards.
ATTTGTCCTTCATCCTCTCTTCTCCCTCTGTCAGTCCTTTCCAGCCCCTTTTCTCTTCCATCAGGTTATTTTCCTGGTACCCTTCCCATCTTTCTAGGTCTACTACGGATTTTTACAAATGTGTGTAATTCTCTTCTGTCATTTCAGTGCTGCATATTCAACCACAAGTCTCTACGTACAATTTTATATCCTATTTTTCAGTTACCACCTGTCCCCAAGCATTTTCTTTGTCACTAAATGTATTCACACCCATGTAAAAATCAGACTCAAGAAGCCCAAATAAAACAAGCAAACAGATCTGAGTGAGCCACTTGTCTGAGCAAAATGTAACAGCGAGTGTTTGTTTCTTCCACAATGATGATGAAACAATTAAACCAATATTAGGAAAAAGGGTAACAAGAAGGAACATGTCATTCACAAAGTCCATCCGAGGCAGTTAATGTGTTTTCATGTAACCGTAGGGGACAACTGTTGATGAAACACATCTTCCTTCTGCTTCAGTTCAGTTCAGTCGCTCAGTCGTGTCCGACTCTCCGCGACCCCGTGAATCACAGCACGCCAGGCCTCCCTGTCCATCACCAACTCCTGGAGTTCACTCAAACTCATGTCCATCGAGTCGGTGATGCCATCCAGCCATTCTTCTGCTTAGAACAGCAGAAATTGACGGACAGAATAGACTTTCAATAAGGTAGTAACGGAATTAGCATATAAGACACATAAACTTCTTGATCTTCTATACGAAGTCATAAAATGATACGTCTTACGTTTCCCTATTAAAAAGGTGAAGCTGTGGAGTTTGTTTGGTTTTTGTTTATATTTTTGTAAGAGCTGAGCTAAAGGAATGATGGTCATCAAACAATTAGGGGGTGGGGATAGGTTTGTATATTTTTTCACTCATTACTTTATTGATGTACTCATTAAACAAATACAAATTAAGTATTCAAAATGGACACCAAACACTACTCCTACAGTGAAGGAATTCACAGTCTAACAGAAGAGAAGAAAAGTAAGCACATCATTTAGGATACTGTAAATTGATCCTACAGTTAAGATTAATAACGTGGTTTATGAGATCCCATAAGAACCTAGTTAAATTGGGGGAAAGAGATGCTTCTCAAAGGAAGAACAACTGAAGCCAGCAGGACCAGTAGGAAGTAATCAGGTAAAGAGCAATGGAAAAGATTTTTTAGATAGAATAGATGTTCAAACATTCAGAGGCATTGCTGCTGCTGCTGCTGCTGCTGCTGCGTCACTTCAGTCGTGTCCGACTCTGTGTGACCCCATAGACAGAAGCCCACCAGGCTCCCCCGTCCCCGGGATTCTCCAGGCAAGAACACTGGAGTGGGTTGCCATTTCCTTCTCCAATGTGTGAAAGTGAAAAGTGAAAGTGAAGTCGCTCAGTCATGTCCGACCCTTAGTGACCCCACGGACTGCAGCCTACCAGGCTCCTCCATCCATGGGATTTTCTAGGCAAGAATACTGGAGTGACTCGCCATTGCCTTCTCCGTTCAGAGGCATTAGTGAGAAGTTTTTGGTCCAAAAGAACTGTAAGTAGATCCACATGACTCAGGGCTTCCCAGGTGCTGCTAGTGGTAAAGAACCCGCCTGCCATTGCAGGAGACATGAGACATGGGTTCGATCCCTGGGTAGGGAAGATCCCCTGGAGGAGGGCTTGGAAACCCACTCCAGTTTTCTTGCCTGGAGAATCCTATGGGCAGAGACTCCTGGTGGGCTACAGTCCATGGGGTGGCAAAGAATCGGACATGACTTAACATCCGTGCATGCCACATGACTGAAACAGAGTGTGAGAGGAAAAGAGCAAGAAATAATGTTGGAAAGTAAGTCCAACACTTTGATTTGTGCTGAGTTTCTGGCAGAGGGATAGCATGGCCAAGTTTGACTGCAGACTGTAGAATAGATTACGGAGAGCAGAGCTGAAGTCATGGAGACCTCTTAGAAGAGTGTCGTAAAAATCCAGGTGAGCAGTTGTGGCTCATTTTCACTAAGGCATTGTCAACATTAAGTGAAGGTAAGCAGAAGAGTTCTAGAACTGCTTAGTAGTTATAATAAGAAGCTGGTGTTTGCATTTGACAGTGGGGTAAAAGATTGCATCAGTGTGGATATTCTTTCACTGTGACACTCATTCACAGAGATGATGAGTGTGGATGGGAACAATGATGGCTTTGGGAGAAGATAATATTCAGTTTGGGGTGGGAGGCACCAGTGGAGTATGCAGTGAGTAGCAAGATATGTTCATATGTAGCTCCTATGGGAAATATGAGCTGGACATTACATCTGGGGGACCCAAATGGTAGTGACAATTGAAAACATCAGTTTAGTCACTCAGTCCTGTCTGACTCTTTGCGACCCCATGGACTGCAGCATGCCAGGCTTCCCTGTCCATCACCAACTCCCGGAGTTCACTCAAATTCATATCCATCGAGTCAGTGATGCCATCCAACCATCTCATCCTGTCACCCCCTTTTCCTGTTGCCTTCAGTCTTTCCTAGCATCAGGGTCTTTTCCAATGAGTCAGTTCTTCCCATCAGGTGGCCAAAGTACTGGAGCTTCAGCTTCAGCATCAGTCCTTCCAATGAAAATTCGGGATTGATTTCCTTTAAAATTGACTGGTTTGATATCCTTGCAGTCCAGGGAACTCTCAAGAGTCTTCTCCAACACCACAATTCAAAAGCATCAGTCAGTTGAAAACATGGGATGAGGTAAAATTCAACCCCAAAGAGAGCATAAAGAGAAAAAATTTCAAAGAGATAAGAAAACTAGATTAGACTGGTGTGTTAGCTCAGGCTACCATATAAAATGCCACAGACTGGGTGGCTTAAATAAAAAAATTTATTTTCTCACAATTCTGGAGACTGGAAGTCCAAAATCAGGGTGCCCAAATGGTTGGGTTCTGGTAAGAACTCACCTCCTGCTTCATGGTTTACATACAGCCACCTTCTTGCTTGTCTGTACCTCATGGAGACAGAGAAGTTGGGGGGTGGCAGGATTGGTTTTTGATGGATTGCCTTCTGGCAGCACAGAATTTCAGGATGTTTCCCAAATGTTTTCCTTTGATCACCGTAAGCTGCCCAGTTTTCTTTCCAGCCACACAATCCAAAAATTCCCTTTTCTTTAAATGAGTTTGAGTTGTGTTTATGCTCCTAAAATGTTTGAAGACTCCCGACCAATACTGAGATTGTTGGGGTAGAGATGAAGCAAGAACACTGTAATCTGAGGAATCAATAAAAGATGAGAAAGTAGTGTCATTATTTTGTGAGAGAATTTCTTCCTTTTCTACAAGAAACACTTACTCTTCCGTATACTGGGTGATTTAACATTGACCAGAGGTGACAGATCCAATGCAAGAGACACAGAAGATGTGAATTCAATCCCTGAATTGGGAAGATCCCCTGGAGAAGGAAATGGCAACCCACTCCAGTATTCTTGCCTGGAGAATCCCATGGACAGAGGAGCCTGATGGGCTACAGCCCCTGGGGGTCGCAATGAGTCAGACATGACTCATGAATGCGTGCACACACAGGTGATACATCTCTATATCTGAATGTGAATAAACCTCTTTGATAAAAAGTTCTGCTGAACATCAAAATTTAGAGCCTATTTATGGAATGACCTAATCTTCACATCTACAGTCTTGCGTGTGAAGCAATAATATTGAATTTTTGCTTCACACTGCAAGGGCAAACATTTTCATTTGTGGAAGATGGCCAAAGCAGAACTTCTCCCTTAACTACAACAGTGGTTTGGGGAAGGAAGATGTAAACAGAAACACACATTCCCGAATTGAATCTTCTCCTTGTCATTCTTCCCCATGGTGAGCATTCACTTATGCTTTTAGCCAAGATGAGCACCCGGAGGATGAAAAGGCACACCATTGTTAGAACCTGGGAGGAGGGAGGCTGATACAGAAACAGACCTTCTGCACCAGGGAACGTGGTGTCTTGTGTTGCTGCCAATTAATTAGTGATGAGTTTGTCGTGTTGCCTGTTGCCCAGGATGATTAATCTGAGCCTGAATCCAACTAAACCATTAAGGAAAGTTCACAGCAAGATAAGCTGTGAGTGACAATGTTACCCTTTAGAAGAAGGGGAGCTGACAGAATGAAATGCAACCCCCTTCCTCCCCCTCACTGGCTTCCCGCCTGTCATGATAAAATCCCTGAGCTCCTGCCGTGACTAAGGGGCTGGGAAGGATGCTTTTGAGTCAGACAAATAGGGACTATGAGAACTTAAAGGGGCTTTGGGACATCTTGGTGGTACAGTGGATAAGAATCTGTCTGCCACTGCAGGGGACATGGGTTCCACCCCTGGTCTGGGAAGATTCCACATGCCACAGAGCAAATAAGCCCATGGGCCACAACTACTGAGCCTGCATGCTGGAACTATGAAAGCCCGAGTGCCCTGGAACTCATGCTCTGCCACAAGAGAAGCCACCGCAATGAGAAGTCCACACACCACAACCAGAGCAGCCCCTGCATATTACAACTAGAGAAAGCTCACAACGACAAAGACCCAGGGCAGCCACAAATAAGTAAGTATTACTGGGGACTCGCTTCTCCAACCTGCTCAGCCCACACATGCAGGGGTGGAGGTCCAGAAAGTTCACTTCATTTGCTTACAGATCAAGGCTGTATGCTGTCAGGCTCCTTATTTAACGTATATGCAGAGTACATCATGTGAAATGCCAGGCTGGATGAAGCACAAGTTGGAATTAAGATTACTGGAAGAAATATCAATTACATTAGATATGCAGATGACACCACCCTAATGGCAAAAAGTGAAGAGGAGCTTCATGGCAAAAAGATGGGGAAAAAAGGAAATAGTGACAGACTTTATTTTCTTGGGCTCCAAAATCACTGCGGGTGGTGATTGCAGCCATGAAATTAAAAAATGCTTGCTCCTTGGAAGAAAAGCTGTGACAAATTGAGACAGCATATTAAAAAGCAGAGATATCATTTTGCTGACAAACGTCCATCTAGTCAAAGCTATGATTTTTCCAGTAGTCATGTATGGATGTGAGAGTTGGACCATAAAAGAAGGCTGAGCACCGAAGAACTGATGCTTTTGAACTGTTGTGCTGGAGAAGACTCTTGAGAACCCTTGGACAGCAAGGAGATCAAACCAGTCAATCCTAAAGGAGTATTCAGTCCTGAATACTCATTGGAAGGACTGATACTGAAGCTGAAGCTCCAATACTTTGGTCACCTGATGCAAATAGCCAACTCATTGGAAAAGACCTTGATGCTGTGAAAGATTGAAGGCAGGAGGAGTAGGGGATAACAGTGGATGAGGTGGTTGGATGGCATCACCAACTCAATGGACATGAGTTTGAGCAAACTCTGGAAGATAGTGAAGAACAGGGAAGCCTCTCATGCTGCAGTCCATGGGGTCGCAAAGAGTGACTGAGTGACTGAACAGCAACAAACAACCCAGCAAGTTGTTGACTGAGCTGGGGATAAAACTCTTGTCTTTTGACCCTCAGGGTTGTTCCCTTCCTGCTGTAACAGAGAATTCTACTTTCACAGCATTTCTTCTTCTACAGAGGAGAGGTATGGGGGCTTCCCCAGTGGCTCAGTGGTAAAGACTCTGCCTGCAGTGCAGGAGACACAGAAGATGTGGGGTTGATCCCTGGGTTGGGCAGATCTCCTGAGGGCAAGGCAACACACTCCTGTGTTCTTGCCTGGAGAATCCCATGGACAGAGTAGCCTGGTGGGCTATAGTCCATGGGGTCGCAAAGAGTCAGACAGAACTGAAGTGACTGAGCACACATGCACAGAGAAGAGGGATAATGTTGAACACACTCTGAAAGGACATGAGACTAGAGGCGTGAAGGTCTAAGTTCTGGTCCTGCCTCTGGCATTGGTTTATGCTGTAAAGCAGCAGTAAAAGGAGAAGCTGACAGCCAATGGGGCACCTTGGTTGTCTTCCATGTGGCTGCTCATTCTGTGATGGTCTCAGAGAGGCATTCCACGAGACTGCAAGACCTCTTGATACCTAGACTCCAAAACTTGTACAGTATCATTTCCACCACTTACTGGGAACTTTCCTGGTGGTCCAGTGGTTAAGACTCCACATTCCCAGTGCAAGGGGCATGGGTTTGATCCCTGGTCCAGGAACTAAGATCCCACATGCTGCAATGAAGATTGAAGATCCTGAGTGCTGCAACTAAGACCCAAGGCAACCAAAAAAAAAAAAAAATTCTACCATTTTCTCTGGATCTAAGAAATTTACTGTGCCAACCCAAACTTGAGGTGTGGGGAGACAGACTCCAGCTCTTGCTGAGAGGAGTGGCAAATTCACATCATCTGGGGTCATATGAGATATCACTTATTTTTTTCACTAACTTTTGCAAATCACATGTTTTGTCTCTGGCAGTTTAGGAAATTGAAGTTCCCACAAAACAGCCACATAACCCACTAACTCCATTATCCTAATACACTTTATGCATTTTCTCTGGATCATGTTTCTTGTAAGTGAAAGTTTCCCAGTCAAATTTGACTCTTTGTGACCCCATGGATTGTCTCCAGGCCACAATACTGGAGTTGGTAGTCTTTCCCTTCTCCGGGAGATCTTCCCAACGCAGGGATTGAATCCAGGTCTCCTGCATTGCAGATGGATTCTTTACCAGTGGCTTATAAAGTGCTCCTAATTATTTTGTTGTGGTGGTGGTGGTGTAAAGAGATGGTGCTGAGAGGAAATAAAAACATATATATGTAGATCATGCAATCACATATGTGCATGGATGTCAGTTTATGTCCAAGTGTACGTTTCATTTGATATTTGATTTACTGTTCAGAAAAGATATCATATGACACAAAAGAATACCTAATATCAAAAGAGAAAGCCCAAATTCAAAATAGATGGAAGATCTTTTTAGAAACAGAAGAGCAAGAAAATGGAGTCAGAAATGACTTAAAAAGTGTAGCCTTATGTCCTTAGCCACTTAAAAAAAATAATTAATTAGTTGCAGCATATGGGGTCTTTAGTTGTACCATGTGGGATGTTTAGTTCCTTAGTTGCAGTGTGTGAACTCTTGGTTGTGGCATGAACAGGGATGGAACCTGGGCTCCCTGCATTGGGAACACGGAGCCTTAGCCTTTGGACCACCAGGGAAGTCCCTATACTTACCCACAACTGATAGACAAACTACAAATTTGAATCTAGGCTTCCCGGGAGACTCTATGAAGAGCACAATACAGGCCTGCTCTAGAGAGGGATGGACAAAGTAGTGTTTTCATTTCTTGTTCATAGAGTCTCCGGTTAAGGCTGCATTCCCTCCATCAGATTTCATGGCCTACTCATATCAGTTTCGCTGCTTTTCCCCTTCATAGCTTGAATGGAGCTTCCCTATGATCAATTTCAGTTTTGTTTTAAAATGTGACTTTAATGAAAAGCAGAGACCAACTGTGGCGCCACCGTGGCCTCTGTGCTCTGTCCTTGGTGCTGAACTAGGGAAAAGCCAAGAGTGGACTGAGCCCCTGATTTCTAAGAGCCTCCAGGTTGTGACTGACAGGGGCCAGTTACGACTCAGAATATATGTGTGTTTCTCCTGACTGCTGCTTCTAAACCAGGCCACTCCCCATTGCAGCACTGTTTACAATAGGCAGGACATGAAAGCAACCTAAATGTCCATCAGCAGAGGAATGGATAAAGAAGATATATGATGGAAATATTACTCAGTCATAAAAAGGAATGGAATTGGATCATTTGTAGGGAAGAGGATGGACATAGAGACTGTCATACAGGAGGAAGTCAGAAAGAGAAAAACAAATATCATATATTAAGGCATGTATGTGAAATCTGGGATTCCCTAGTGGCTCAGATGGTAAAGAATCTGCCTACAGTGAAGAAACCCAGATTTGATCCCTGGGTCAGGAAGGTTCCCTACAGAAGGGAATGGCCACCCACTCCAGTATTCTTGCCTGGAGAATTCCATGGACAGAGGAGCCTTGTGGGCTGCAGTCCATGGGGTCACAAAGAGTTGGACATGACTGAATGACTAATACACACACGCACAAACACACATATGGAATGTAGGAAAATGGCATAGATGCTGTTATTTATGCAACACTGAAATAGAGACACAGACATAGAAAACAAATGTATGGACACCAAGGGGGAGAAGAGGTAATGGAATGAATTGGGAGATTGGGAGACTGGGATTGACATATATGCACTACTGATACTATATATAAAATAGATAACTAATGAGAACCTACTGGATAGCTCAGGAACTGCACTCTGTGCTCGGGTGACCTAAATGGGAAGGAAATTCACAAAAGACGGAATATATGTTTATGTATAGCTGACTCACTTTGCTATACAGTAGAAACTAACATAACATTGTAAAGCAATTATATCCAATACAATTAATAATAATAGTGAAAAACCCAGGCCACTTCTAACACACTCTTTTTCATATCAGATAGTTGGAACCCTACAACAGAGCAGTTGGGTATCCCCATTCAGTTAATCAAGAAAGGCTTGGGTTTCTCTATTCATGTCTTTGTATGGCCCCACTCAGAACACCCCCGTGTTTTCATTTCTCTGATCTTTCTGTTCAGACTCTGTAACCCAGCTCTGTGCTCACACCAAACCACATGACAGATTTTCTGATTTCTTTTCCCCCACCTTTTGAATTCCATCTCAAATATCCACTAATCTCCCTATTACTGGTAGCCTCCATCATGTAATGAGGAAGAAGTCTGAGAGATGCCCTCCTAGTCCTGTCACTGGCCATCTGATTCCTCCCAGATAGCACCAGTCACTAGGACAAGGGGTGGGGAGTGGTTATAGAGGAAGAAAGCTTAACTTCAAGACAAGGTCAGGGAGAAAGCAAAAGACTCTGAGGGAGAAAGCAAAAGACTCTGAGACTGAAAGCCTGTCTCAAAAGTGACCTCTTCCAAAATTTTTGTCAAGGAGCAAAAGTTCTAGGGCGTCAAGTTGAATGAGGATTCTCTGTCTCCTTGCTGCCAGCATTCATCCCTTGGTAATAAAGAAAATATACATGCTACCTTCAGCAGAAAAGTCATTATTGATCTCTGCTCTAGAGAGAAAGAATGCTGCTCTGCATCAAACAAGAATTTTTTTTTAAAAGAACCTGACAAAGCCAAGAATACCCAGGCTTTTCCCCTTCCAAATAGTTGTTTATCTTGCTGAGTCTTGGCTACTGTATTAACTAGAAAAATCAAAGCAGCAAACAGATTTTAAATAGCCTCCAAATGATTGAAACAAGTTCTCAGCTGCAGTAGGCAACTTAGAAATTGTCACAAATGTATGTGATTGTTTTAAGAAATTTATTTGTTTATGTATGGATGTGAGAGTTGGATCATAAAGAAGGTTGAGCACTGAAGAACTGATACTTTGGAAGAGACTTCTGAAAGTCCCTTGGACATCAAGGAGATCAAACTAGTCAATCCTAAAAGAAATCAGTCCTGAATATTCACTGGAAGGACTGGTGCTGAAGCTGAAACTCCAGTACTTTGGCCACCTGATGCAAAAAGCCGATTCATTGGAAAAATTTCCCTGATGCTGGGAAATTTTGAGGGGAGGAGGAGAAAGAGGCAACAGAGGATGAGATGGTTGGATGGCATCATTGACTCAATGGACATGAGTTTGAGCAAACTCTGGGAAATGGTGAAGGACAGGGAAAGCTGGTGTGCTGCAGTCCATGGAGTCACAAAGAGCTGGATACAACTTAGAGATTAAACAACAAAAACAATTTGTTTATCACTCTCTTTCTCTTTTTTTCTATCTCTCTCTCTCACACACACACTCACACACACCCCACTGCTGCTGCTGCTGCTGCTGCTGCTGCTAAGTCACTTCAGTCGTGTCCGACTCTGTGTGACCCCATAGACGGAAGCCCACCAGGCTCCCCCATCCCTGGGATTCTCCAGGCAAGAACACTGGAGTGGGTTGCCATTTCCTTCTCCAATGTGTGAAAGTGAAAAGTGAAAGTGAAGTCGCTCAGTCGTGTCCGACCCTTAGCGACCCCACGGACTGCAGCCTACCAGGCTCCTCCATCCATGGGATTTTCTAGGCAAGAGTACTGGAGTGGCTTGCCATTGCCTTCTCCACCCCACTGCTAGATTCTCCTATTCAGTATTCCTGCCAAGTGATGTCAATTCCCTGCTTAGACAACTGCAATGTCAGGCATCTGTGTATCTTCAAAGCAGCTCATCCTATCCGTGTAAAGTTTTGACCAGCGGAAATTATTCCAAACATTCAAATCAAACTCCTCCTCCTTTCAAAACTCCTCCCACCTATTTGCCTCTCTCCTGATTCCTTGATCCCCAGAGAACAAGTCAGAACCAGAATATGTGACAATCCACCAAATCTTTGTTGACAGTAATCATTCTCCTATGGACCTTCTCTTCTCAGTGGGCTTTTTCTTGTTTGTCACTGTAAATTGGCACCTGCACACACAGGACACACATTATTCCCTAAAACAAATGAGAAGATCAGGTTGTTCCTGAACAATTTTGAACTCCCTGTTCTTTATCTCTATGGCTGATCAACCACTAAGTTCTGCTTATTCTACCATTTGCAAAATTCTTAAGTAATGCAGGAGCAGAGTCATGCAGTAGTTAGGAGCCAAGATACAGATCTAGACTTCTGGGCTTCAGTCTACCATTAGTAGGCTGCATCACGTGGACCTCAACATCATCAGCTGTAAAAGTGAGGGAACAACAGTACCTAATTTGTAAGATTGTTCTTTAAATAATGGCCAATCATGAGCAGGAAGTGCCGTTCACCTATTATGCCCCTAGATTTCTTGGTGTGAGGAAATTTGCACCTGGGGGATCTCCTGGTTACTGCCCAAGGTAGTGCTACCCTCATGGATTTACAAAGGTCCCACATTGGCAAATCCTATGTCATCATTTGAAACCACAAGTCTCAAACTCAATTACTTACAGAGGTCAGGAAGGTAATACAACACTATGTGTGTGTGTGTGTGTGTGTGTGTGTGTGTTCGTGTGTGCTCAGTTGTGACCCCATGGACTGTAGCCCAACAGGTTGCCCTGTCCATTGCATTTCCCAGGCAAGAATATGGAGTGGGTTGCCAGTTCCTTCTCCAGGGGGTCTTCCCAACCCAGCAACACAGTGTAGTAATTGTTCTAATATTTATATATGCTAGACACTGTTTTTAAATAGTTGCTTAGGGAAGTCTCTGGTGGTCCAGTGGTTAGGACTCCACACTTTCACTACCCAGAATTGGGAACTCAATCCCTGGTCGGGAAGCTAAGAAATAAATAATTAAATTTTTTAAATTGCTTGTATTAGTTTATTTAATCTTTACAACAATAAAAAGACAGGCATTATCATTATTCCCATTTTTTGGATGAGAAAATTCAGGCACAGAGAGGTTTGATATTTTGCTCTCAATCACACAGCTAGGATTCTAAATCAGGAAATCTGGCCCCAGAGTTCACATTCTCAAACATTGTACTCTACAACCAAAGGGCTTCCCTGGTAGCTCAGCTGGTAAAAAATCTGCCTGCAACACAGGAGACCCCAGTTCAATCCCTGGGTCAGAACAATCTCCTGGTGAAGGGATAGGCTACCTACTTCAGTATTCTTGGGCCTCCCTGGTGACTCAGATGGTAAAGAATCTGCCTGGGAGACCTGGGTTCGATCTCTTGGTTGGGAAGATCCCCTGAAGCAGGGCATGGCTCCAGTGTTCTTGCCTGGAGAATCCCCATGGACAGAGGGGCCTGGGGGGCTATAGTCCATGGGGTCCCAAAGAGTTGGACATGACTCAATGACTAAGCACAGCACAGCACAGCTACAATCAAATCTTTTTATTTAAAAAAGTCAGAAATGCGGATTTTCACATGCAATCATTCACGATTTACATCTTGACAAGTCATTTAAATAAACAAAAATCAACAGTGCGGACCAAAAGAATATACTTATGGACAGAATTTGGCTGTGGACCTCTACTTTAAGATCACTGTTCTAGAGGGTTGGTCTGTTAAGGACAATTTTATCATCTTGAATCGAGGGCAGCTTCCCAGACACTCCAGGTCTCCTATTCTTCTGGAAAAGTACTGAATGCAATCAAAGCTTCAAAAGTCAGTCCCCAAGATCCCAGCATTGTCTCCATGAAACTCTGGCTGAATCTCCTGCTCTGGCATTGATTGGTACAGGGTATCAGGTAGTCAGTACTTGACACTGGCCCATCCTTGAGAGGGTGTTGGAAATTGAGCCCAAGGCAGAGACTGGCCTTGGTTTGCAGATCAGGCTTGGAACTTGCTGACAGCCTTTTCACCTTGAGTGTTTTACCTTCCTTCAGGGACTTGAGCAGGTAAGAGATGTCTCAGGCGCCAAGCAGGTGTGGCTTAACATTGTTGTCAAGAGTTGACAGGGTGGAGAGAGGGATTAGAAGAGGGAAAACCCCAAAGAAGTTTAAAGGATGATGAAAAATTGACCACACAATGCACAGAGATGAACAAGGCCCAGGGTGTGCCAGAGAGAAAGTTTGAAAATGCAGAGGAGGGAATGTTGATTCAGAGAGAACTTGTCCCCTCGTTTTCTTTGAGCCTTTCTTTGAATTGCCCCAAGTCACACGACAAGTCCTGGTGGAATCAGGCTATGTCTCTTAAGCCTGTCAGACTATGTATGTCTATCAGTTAAAGAAGAGGAAGGATTTTCCCTGCCTTCCTTGCAAATCTGAAAAGTGTCTCATAATCCCCAGTCCTTCCATCGGTCTCACCTGTCACTCTCATGCTGCAAAATCCAGCTCACTTGTCCTTTCAGGAATGATAACAGCCAAATCTCTGATTTAGTGCATTTCCTCCATTATCAACCCCACCTCTTCCTCTGTCAGTTTGAAAGAAGAGACTTTTGAATTTTTTTTTTTTCTCTGCAAAATTCCCCACCCTCCATCTTTTTGGCAGAAACAGATACTGGGATTTCTGAAGATGGGAAAATAAGTGGTTACATCCTCAGGTTATATTTTTTTTAGCATTTCATGTAACAAATCCTATCAATACTTACCCACCTGCGTTATCTGGATGGTTGTGATTTGCTATGCCTGCTGTATTTTGCGGAGAAGGCAATGGCAAGCCACTCCAGTACTATTGCCTAGAAAATCCCATGGACGGAGGAGCCTGGTAGGCTGCAGTCCGTGGGGTCGCTAAGGGTCGGACACGACTGAGCGACTTCACTTTCACTTTTCACTTTCCACTTTCACACATTGGAGAAGGAAATGGCAACCCACTCCAGTGTTCTTGCCTGGAGAATCCCAGGGACGGGGGAGCCTGGTGGGCTTCCGTCTATGGGGTCACACAGAGTCGGACACGACTGAAGTGACTTAGCAGCAGCAGCAGCAGCAGCTGTATTTTGAACAGCACGGAGAGGTGGGGGGCGGGGAAAGCAGGTTCCTGCCTCACCGTGTCCAGACACTCTGGGAATGTGGCTGATAATATTCTTTTAGGGGGACCCCATTCTCTAGGTGGGACTGATGATTGTATTCATTGCAACAGAACACATGAAAAAACCAAACAAACCTCAACTATTTATGTGCCACAGGGCGGAGGGGAGGAAGGAGAGGCGAGATGAATAGAGAGGGTAGGGTGGAAGCACATACACCACTACATGTGAGACGGATAGACAGTCGATGGAAATCCATGACTCAGGGAACTCAAACCCGGGCTCTGTAATAACCTAGAAGGGTGGGAAAGGGTGGAAGGCGGGCGGGAGATTCAAGGGGGAGGGGACATATGTACACCTATGGCTGATTCGTGACGGTGAACGGCAGAAACCAAGGCAATATTGTAAAGCAATTATCCTTCAGTTACGGAGAAGGCAATGGCAAGCCACTCCAGTACTCTTGCTTAGAAAATCCCATGGACGGAGGAGCCTGGTGGGCTGCAGTCCATGGGGTTGCTACGAGTCAGACATGACTGAGCTACTTCACTTTCCCTTTTCACTTTCATGCATTGGAGAAGGAAATGGCAACCCACTCCAGTGTTCTTGCCTGGAGAATCCCAGGGACGGGGGAGCCTGATGGGCTGCCGTCTATGGGGTCACACAGAGTCGGACACGACTGAAGTGCCTTAGCAGCAGCAGCATCCTTCAGTTAAAAATAAATAAAAAACTCACAGAGCTTATAAAATTATTTTCTTATAAGTGTAATGAGTATTCATTGTAAACGTATCTTAGAAACTATAAAAAGAGATGAAGAGAATATTTGCTCGTTGCTTTCCATCAGTGAGACATTTAGCACTTTGAAGTATAGTCTCCCTTGCACCTCTTCAGAATAACACTGTAAGTAAATATTAATATCCAAATTTATTTTTTACTCTAATAGCATCCCTACAGTATTAAAGACTTAAAATGTCTGCATGGTGTTCTGACACACTGATGTGCAGTAACGTTTTAATCTATCCCCTTATGGTTCAATATTTAGGTGGTTTCCAATGTTTTGCTTCCATAAATGCTACTTGGATAAATATTCCTACTCATCATTCTTTGGATCTCATGTTATTACCTTAGGTTATTTGAATGAGTCAGACGGAACAGATCTTTTTCTTTTCTTTTTATCTTACTTGGAAAATAATTGCTTTACAATGTTGTTTTGGTTTCTACCATACAATAGTGTAAATCAGATGTAAGTGTACATATATCCCCTCCATTTTGAACCTCTCCCCACCCCCCCAACCCCATTCCACCTTTCTAGGTTGTCACAGAGCACTAGATTGAACTTCCTGTGTATACAGCAACTTCCTCCTAGCTATCTATTCTACATATGGTAATGTATATGGTTCAAAGCTACTCTCTCAATTCTTCCCACCCTCTCCTCCCTCTTTTGTGTTCACAAGTCTGTTCTCTATCTCTGTGTCTCTATTCCCGCCCTGCAAATAGGTTCATCAGTACTATTTTTCTAGATTCCACACGTATGCATTAATATACAATATTTGCTTTTCAAGTCTACTGATGATTTTGTAAGAAAGTGGTACAAATTTACACTGTGAGATCTTCTGAGACTGGGTCTATATCAGTCTATATTAGGGGCTTCCCTTTGTCCTAAGGGGAGAAAACATCTTGAGAAACAGAGAATGCTGTGGTGGGGTTCGGATTTATAGTAGCATAGTCAGGGATGGTGTTCCTATGTGACTGTTATGGACTGAATGTCTGTATCCCCCAGATCCATATGTTGAAACCTTACCAAGAAAGCTGATTGCCGAAGAATTGATGCTTTTGAACTGTGGTGTTGGAGAAGACTCTTGAGAGTCCCTTGGACTGCAAGGAGATCCATCCAGTCCATTCTAAAGGAGATCAATCCTGGGTGTTCATCGGAAGGTCTGATGCTAAAGCTGAAACTCCAATACTTTGGCCACCTCATGCGAAGAGGTGACTCACTGGAAAAGACTCTGATGCTGGGAGGGATTGGGGGCAGGAGGAGAAGGGGCCGACAGAGAATGAGATGGCTGGATGGCATCACTGACTCGATGGATGTGCGTTTGAGTGAACTCCGGGAGTTGGTGATGGACAGGGAGGCCTGGAGTGCTGTGATTCATGGGGTCGCAAAGAGTTGGACATGACTGAGCGACTGAACTGAACTGAACTGAACTGAGGAGGTAGGGCCTTCAAGAAGTAACAAGATCAGATGAAGTTATGAGGGTGGAGCCCTCATAAGTGGAATTAGTGCCCTTATAAGCGTCACAAGAGAGGGATAGTGCTTTCTCTCCCTGCTCCCTACCATGTGGGTATATAGCAAGAAGTCAGCTTGGTGCATGGCAGAAGAGAGCTCTCATCAGATCCAGACCAAGTGGGGAAGAAAGGGTAGCGTGAATTAGAAGATTGGGATTGACATGTATACACTGCTAAGCATCAAATAGGTTGCTAATGAGAACCTACTGTATAGGACAGGGAGCTCTTCTCAGTGCTCTGTGGTGACCTAAATGGGAAGGAAATCTAAAAAAGAGGGGATATATGTGTATATGAAATGGTTGGGTGGCATCACTGATTCAATGGACACGAACTTGGGTGAACTCTGGGAGATGTTGAGGGACAGGGAGGCCTGGTGTCCTGCAGTCCATGGGGTCACAAAGAGTTGGACACAACTTAGTGACTGAACAACAGCAGCCACAATATATATGTATAGCTGATTCACTTTGCTGTACAGCAGAAACTAACACAATATTGTAAACCGACTCTACTCCAATAAGAAAGAAGAAAAGAACCAGACCGGGCTGGCCCCCTGATCCCAGACTTGTAGCCTCTGGAACGGTGAGAAACAAATGTATGTTATGTATAAGCCCCTGGGTCTATGATGTTCTGTTCTAGCAGCCCACACTGACCAGGACAAAGACAGACAGCTGACTGAGATGACAAAGAGCCAGCCAGCCATCTAAAGGAAGACGTCCCCACGAGGATAGAGCAGATACAAAGGTTCCCAGGCAGCAAAGGTTTGATCCAGCAAAGAAGAATAAGGAGGGTGGTCTGACTATCGGCTTCATGCTTTCTGAGAGAGCAAGAAGGGGAAGTTAACATCAGGTGCTCCCTGCTGGCACAGTGCTCAGGGTTTTCTGAGACACTTACCTTCGAAGCACTTGCTGGAAGGTAGGGAAATATGCTCAGGTGTCTGATCCAAATCATGGATGCCTGCCACTCACCGTAAAAAAAAAAAAAGGAGATTTTTATTCAAATACAGTAAGTTCCATATGTGTGAACCTTCAAGTTGTAACCTTTCAAAGATGCGAACGTGCATTCCCATGGCCAATCACAAAGTTAGTTCATGTGTCTGTTGAACGCCATCCTGCACACGCATCCTCTGCATGTTGTTGTGCCTTTATTAATTTACTGAACTGTATAGAATACAGCAGTACAGTTATCTGTACTTCAAGCCCAGCATGTCCAGAAGAGAGTGTGAAAGTATCAGTGACGTAGCTGGTACTTTTCAAGGTGCTGCACTGTAAGATTAAATGTGTTTTCTTTATTTTTTGTGATTTTTAAAAATATATTATTTGTATGAAAAGTATTATAAATTTATTATGGTACAGTACTAGATAGCTGATTGTGTTAGCTGGGTACTAGGCTAACTTTGCTGGACTTACAAATGTGCTCTCGGAATGGAACTGATTCTTACGCAGCGTGCCTGCTCACTCGCTTCAGTCGTGTCCGACTCTTTGCGACCCTATGGACTGTAACCCTCCAGGCTCCTCTGTCCATGGGATTCTCCAGGCAAGAATACTGGAGTGGGATGCCACACCCTCCTCCAGGGGATCTTCCTGACCCAGGGATTGAAACCAAGTCTCATTTCCCCTGCACTGTCAGGCATGTTCTTTACCACTAGCACCACCCCAGCAGGGGACTTACCATATAAAGATGTTCCCTTCCTCATGGAAGCTCTCCTCAGGCTTCCTGGCCACAACCCTGTCCTTCTGATGGTTCAGAAGTTCACAGAGGTTGTAGATTTTGAGGGACCCCCCCTAAGTCAAAAGGAACTGATGATGAAACTCTTGCTGGAAAAAGTCCCCCTTGGAAAACTCTAATTTCCATTAATTTATTAACTTTACTAATGATCGACATCAATGTATTATCAATAATGAAAATAATAATAACTCACAAATACTAAGCCATGATCTCCCAAGCATTCTTCTAAAAGCTTTACATGGATTATCTCATTTTCATCATTATGACAAGCTTGCTGCTGCTGCTTAGTCATTTCAGTTGTGTCTGACTCTGTGACCCCATAGACGGCAGCCCACCAGGCTCCCTCGTCCCTGGGATTCTCCAGGCAAGAACACTGGAGTGGGTTGCCATTTCCTTCTCCAATGCATGAAAGTGAAAAGTGAAAGTGAAGTCGCTCAGTCGTGTCCGACTCTTAGTGATCCCATGGACTGCAGCCCACTAGGCTCCTCCATCCGTGGGATTTTCCAGGCAAGAGTACTGGAGTGGGGTGCCATTGCCTTCTCCATATGACAAGCTTAAGAACTCAGTAATGGGAGTTTCCTGGTGGCCTACTGGTTAGGATTCTGGGTTTTCACTGCCTTGGCCCAAGTTCAATCCCTCGTCAGGGAAGTGGGATCCCATAAACCACAGGTAAAGCCAAAAAATAAAAATAAATAAAAATATATATATTAAAAAAAAAAGAAGTCAGTAGGATTACTATCTTAGTGTTACAAAGAAAGAGGAAACCAGGGTCTAGAATGGTTCAGCAATTTCTCCAGGAACACAGAACTGGACGTTAATGGAGCTGGGATTTGAACCCACTTCTGTCTGATGAACTCTGCCTTTCGATTTGCCTCACAGAGGGAGCTCTGTCCGAGCCACAGTTTATCTAGTGAATTGCTGATGTGCAGCCTTTTGGAAGAGTTTATCCAATTAACTAGGCCCTGGGGAAGGAGGGCTGGAAATTCCCGTCTAAGGCAGCCTGGCCGCCATGCTGAGATCTGGCCTCATTATGGCTCTCAGAGCCTGGGGAAGGCTCAGTGTGTCAGAAGGGCACATGCACCCCCCTGCTGCCTGCCACTGAGTTCTGGTCACTGACGGAGTGGGAAGCTCCCTGGGCAAGGTGCCTAGAGGCCTGTCCCCAAATCCACTTGGCTCAAATGAGCAGTCTCCTTGGCTCCCCTTGGAGCTGCAAGAGTTAGGCAAAGACTGCCTCGGAGGGGACCCGCAAAAGAATTCTCAGAAGGGCAGCCGGAAGACTTCCTGCTCACGTGATAAAATCCTGCCGAGATATTCCTCCCCCTTCATCTAAACCACACCCTCCAAAGACAATCCCTCACTCCTTTATTACACTGAATGTCACTTGTTGGCTAAGAATGTAAAAATTCACTTGCCACACTCTCATTAGCACTTACCTCATAAGGCAATCACTGCTCTAATCATTTAGATACTCATCAGGGAGGGCTTCTCTCGTGGCTCAGATGGTAAAGAATCTGCCTGCAATGGAGGAAACCTCAGTTCGATCCTGGATTTGGAAGACTCCCTGGAGAAGGGAATGGCAACCCACTCCCGTATTCTTGCCTGGAGAATTTCATGGACAGAGGAGCCTGGTGGTCTCCATGGAGTTGCAGAGAGTCGGATACGACTTTGCAACTAACACTATTTGGGCTTCCCTGGTGACTCAGATGTTAAAGAATCTGCCTGCAATTCAGGAGACCTGGGTTTGATCCCTGGGTTGGGAAGATCCCCTGGGGAAGGGACCGGCTACCCACTCCAGTAATCTTGCCTGGAGAATTCCCTGGACTGGTGGGTAACAGTTCGTGGGGTCGCAAAGAGTCAGACGCAGCTGAATGTCTCACATTTTTTTCACTCATCAGGCATAGAGATATTATGTAATTTGCTCAGGGTCACACAGCAGTAGGGGCACAAGCTCAGATTCAAATATAGATTGAGTGGCTCCAGAATCATATTTTATCTACTATTTTTTTTAATTGGAGTATAAGTGCTTTACAGTGCTGTGCTAGTTTCTGCTGTACATCAGTGTGATTCAGCCATAAGTGTGTGTGTATATATATATACCCCCTCCCTCTTGAGCCCCCCTCCCAGTCATTCCTCCCATCTCGCCACTCTAGGTCATCGCAGAGCACCGAGCCGAGCTCCCTGTGTTATACACCAGCCTCCTTCTAGCTATCTATTTTATGCATGGTAGTGTATATATGTCAATCCAGCTCTCCCAGTTCCCCAGACACAGATGTAGAGAATGGACTTGTAGACTCATACTCTTAACTATTCTGTAGACCGGAGATGAGCAGACCCAGGTCCCCATGCTGGCTATACCTCATCCCCCTCTGCCTTTGTGGGCACAGCCTTGAAGACTTCTGCACCTCAGTTTCCCTATCAGTGAAATGCAGGTGCTAGTTATACGCCATCAGATTAACTGTGAGGATTCAGTGAAATGGCAGAAATGAAGCTCCAGGAAGGACTCACCCCCCCCCCCAAATTTTCTATTCAGCCTCCATTGCCATCTCCATGCCCCTATTTCAAAGCAGTGTAGGAACATCCCTGTTGGTCCAATAGTTAAGACTGCTTTCAGTGAAGGGTTGTTCAGTTGTTAAGTCATGTCCAACTCTTTGCTACCCCAAAGACTGCAGCACACCAGACTTCCCTGTCCATCATTGTCTCCTGGAGATATCTCACTGCAAGGGGACGGGTTCAATCCCTGGTTGGGGAACTAAAATCCCACATGCAATGTGATGCAGCCAAAAAATTAAAAAAAAAAACAAAAAACAGCAACGACAAAAAAGCAGTCCAGCTGTTTCTATCCTCCAGGATGTGAAACTTTACCTTGATTCAAGCAAACGAAAGCATTCAAGGTGATGGAGGGAAGGGGAACAAGAGTCCAGAAGTAATGGGTTCTTGCCCACCTTTTCCTCCAAAAATCCTGAATTTCATGAGGTGCTTACTTCCCAGACTCGATCCACCCCTGATGGAATTTCTGAGTGGGACTCCATGATATAACAGATTGCGAAGACAGGCCAGCTTCCCTAGAACAAGGACCTGGTTTTGGAGCTTCCCTGCAAATGTAACCCTGTTCCTTCCCCACCCTTCCCCAGATTAGCTCATCCACACGGGCCCTCCAGGAGGAGAAGCTGAGAGGTGCCCTGTTCCTTGCATTTCCCCTCCGTCATCTAGTCCACCCCCATCGGCAAAACGCACACTGGCATTACTGGAGATCTCATTTACTAATTGGGAATTGGAGTCCCCTTAGGAGAGAACTGGGCGATTGTGCAGGAGCTGAGCTGCAATGAAAGAATTTAATTTAAAGAACCAGTCGATTCAATTGAATCCCGAAAATCATTCTGATGTGCTCCCAGAGGAGTCTATTTAGCATCAGTGAGTGCGCCAATGTCACTGCCTCCTGGCTGCACGCTCCCAGCCTGGGGGTTTCCTTTCGGAGAAATGGGGGTTCTGCCAACCACACAAAGCAGGGGCTCCTCTCAGCCCTGTGATAGGATCGCTCTCTTTCCTCCTCCCTGTATCCTCCGCCCCCTCCATTCATGGAGCATCTTCCTTTCTTTGTCCATATTCACTCTGGCTCCTCCTCCCCTCTCCTCTTTTCTCTACCTCTTCCTTTGCTTCTTTCAAAAATGCCATTAGGGGACTTCCCAGTTAACAGTTAACTGTTCCAGTTAAGACTTTAACACTTAAGGCTGTGTGCTTCCACTGCAGGGGCATGGGTTCCATCCCTGGTCAGGGAACTAAGATTCCACGTGGCACAGCCAAGCAAAACAAACAAATCCGAAAAGTATCTTCCAGAAACAGAATACTAAAGCTTATGGAATCATTGCTTCTCTTCTTTTAAAAAAATGTGCTATTAAAATAGCCAAATTCATAGAAACAGAGGGTAGAATGGTGTTTACTAGGGGCTGGAGGGAGAAACTGGTCAAAGTTTACAAAGTTGAGTACTCAAGGTAAATAAGTTATGGAGACAAAATATACAGCAGTGTGGGCTTCCCTGGTGGCTCAGACGGTAAAGAATGCCAGTGCAGGAGACGTAAGAAATGTGGGTTTGATCCCTGGGTCAGGAAGGTCCCCTGGAGAAGGGAATGGCAACCCACTCCAGTATTCTGGCCTGGAGAATTTCATGGACAGAGGAGCCTGGTGGGCTACAGTCCGTGGGGTCACACAAAGTCAGACACGACTGAGCGACTGACCCTTTCACTGTTCGTGCAGCAGGTTGAGTGAACCTGGATGCACAGGGCAGCAGAAGAAACACGGGTTTTGAAAGTTCGGCCAAGACATGGGCTCAGAACCTGATTCCGCCCAGTTTATTTTCTTTGAACCTCACCATTCTCCTTGTCAAATGAGGGTAATCTTGTGTACCTTGCAGAGTTTTTGTGAAGGCTAAAGAAGATAGTGTGTAGAATGTGCCTGACACAAAGTAGAGACTGAACTGACGGGGATAATGGTGCAATTTTGCTGTTGCAGAGGAATTGGTCTGGGGTGAAGAGAGTACACCGACGTTTAAAGATGTTGGGCAGCGGGAGAAGGTTTTGTTAGAGAGTGGGGTGGTTGGGTCTAGGCTGCTCATTTCCTTCCTTGTGGTGCTGGAGGACTGAGGCTTTTGTCTCTTGGTCCGGCTGAGTCATGACTGTTAATGGGAAACCAGGAGAGCCAGCAATCTGTGTAATCTCTTGTTTCTGCCCCTGAAGAACTGAGACGTGCAGGCGGAAATTAACCCGCCGCCCCCCTTCTTTTTAAAAAAGAAATCAAAGTCCATAGCTTGTGTCCCTGTGTGAGCTGAACAGAGCCCAAAGCCTATCCTGGGACACATAGTTCTTACTCAACCTGACAGAGATTAGTTCCTCTGACTCTGAAAGGTAAATGAAGATATGAGCAGGCAGATGCCCAGGGAGGAGTGAACGGAGTGAATGGAGCCTTGTGGCCTGAGTTCTTTCCAGGCAGGACCTTGGCTGCAACCAGACTAAGCTGCCTGCCTCTGCCTCTGTCCATGTCTTCCTAGCATCAGCACCCTTTCTGCCCTGCTCTATCCCACAGGAGCAACTTGCTTCCCTGAGATAGTCTCGCCTCCTCCAGGAAGCCTTCCTTCATGCAGCTTTCAGTGATCAGTGAAAATGGCAATGACTTTCATGCCTCACAGGCCTGATAACTCTAAACTTAAAGCATTCGTGTTTTTTCTCCACCTATAAAAAGTGAGATGAAGCAGTTCCTCAAAACATTAAACAGAATCACTATTTTTGCTGTTCAACAGCTCAGTTGTGTCCAACTCTTTGCCACCCCGTGGACTGCAGCATGCCAGGCTTATCCGTCCTTCACTATCTCCTGGAGTTTGCTCAAACTCATGTCCACTGAGTTGGTGATGCCATCCAACCATCTCATCCTCCATCACCCTCTTCTCCTCCTGCCTTCAATCTTTCCCTGCATCAGGGTCTTTTCCAAGGAGTCAGCACTTCACATGACAATTCTGCTCCTAGGAATGTATACCAAAGAACCCAAAAATAGATACACAAATTCCTGTACAAACAAAAATAGCTTGCTAGTGGGAAGCTGTTGTATAGCACAGAGAACTTAGCCCAGTGCTCTGTGATGATCTAGAGGGGTAGGATAGGGTTGGTTCGGAGGAAGGCTCAAGAGAGAGGGGATATATGTATACTTATAGCTGATTCATGATGTTGTATGGCAGAAACTCACACAACTTTATAAAGCAATTATACTGCAATAAAAAAAAATCCTGTTCACAGCAGCATTATTCACAGTTCCTAAAAGATGGAAACAGCCCAAATATCCATCAAAGGATGAACGGATAAGCAAATTGTGCTGTATCCATGCAAGAGAATATTATTCAACCATAAAATGGAATGCAATACCAGTACATGCCACAGTGTGGATGAACCTCAGAAACGTTATGTGAAAGAAACCAGACACAAAAAGTCACCTATGTGTGATTCCATTAATGTGAAATATCCAGAAGAGGTAAATCCATAAAGACAGACTGCAGGTCAGTGGTTGCTAGGTGCTGAATATGGAGTGGGAAGGAAATGGACAAAAAGTGCATGATGGGAACGAGGTTTCCTTTCAAGGGTGATGAGAATTATTTGCATCTCTGTAGAAATGGTGGCTACACAATATTCTGAATGTACTAAATGTCACTGAATTGTTCACTTTAAAATGGTTAATTTTATTATGTGATTTTATTATGGTGAAATAATTTCATTTTTTGACCGTTGTTTTCAAAATGGGAGGATAAGAAAAGCTACCTCCTAAAGTGGTTGGGTGACAGTGGAACTCAAATGCACTCTGTGGCTTAACAATTGTCACTCAATAAATGCTGTTTCCCTTTCTCTTCCCAGACTTAATCTTTTTACAGACTATATAGATCACATCCCTGGGTTCTCTTAGCATAGCTGGGTTATCCTTAAATTTAAAAAGACTGTATTAATTGCATAGGGACCTCCCTGGTGCTCTGCAGTAAAAAAGTCCACCTGCAATAAGAGACACAGGTTTGATCCCTGGGTCAGTAAGATCCCCTGGAGAAGGAAATGGCAACCCACTCCAGTATTCTTGCCTGGGAAATCCCATAGACAGAGGAGCCTGGTGGGCTATGACCCTTTGGGTCCAACACTTATTGTACACGACTTGGCAGCTAAGCCACCACCACACGTTAACTGCTTAGGGAACCCAAATGAAATTCTTTTAAAGAAGGAAAAGTACAAAAAAACCCTCTCCACCCTGATTTCTATTCTACAGTTTTGTGTGATCTGATTCTTAATCCACTTCCAATCTCTATCTTGGGGCATCCACACTCTTGGGGAGCCAATGGGGTCTTCCTTGTAACTTTCGATTTCTAGTTCTGGGAAGATTTGTATAGCAGTGTCTTCCACCATGCAGAAGCTCTGTTTCAGATATCTTGACCTTCATGGATAAAATGGTAATAATTATAATAACAGCAACAACAATAGTAAAGGTTGCTGAATTTCCCTGGTAGCCCAGTGGTTAAGACTCCATGCTTCCAGTGCAGGGGACGCGAGTTCCATCCCTGGATGGGGAACTAAGATCCCACATGCTGCATGGTACAGTCAGAAAATAAAAACAAAATAAAAATAAATTTAAAAAATAAGTAAAGGTTGCTTTTGTTTACTGAGGAGTTACATTGCTTTGAGAACCACTCTAAGAGTTTTTATGTGCATTTTTGGTCCTCACAAGAAACTTACAAAATGAGTTCTACTATTAAGCCCATTTTACAAATGGGGAATTAGAACATGAGTGAGGTTAAGCACCGTGGCCAAGGCTGAAACACAGAACTAATGAATGGATGAACTGAGTTTAGAGATGGCCTGCCATCCACTGAATACCCAGGAGTAGGGGAGTTGGCTTCTGTTTTCCGGGAGGGGTGCATGGAAGGAGTTCAAGATGGTTTGAACCAGGTCCCTAGTCTGGACCTGTTCTGAGAGACAAGGTCAAGATATTCAAGGCAGCAGCTCCTAAGGTATCTCCCAGTGATCCCCATCTCCAGGTATTTAGGCTCTCATTTAATCATCTCTCTGGGATGGCCTGGTTTTTATTGTTGTTCAGTTTCTAAGTAATCTCCAACTCTTTGCGACCCCATGGACTGCAGCACAGGCTTCCCCGTCCTTCACTATCTCCCGGAGTTTGCTCACAGTCATGTCCATTGAGTCACTGATGCCATCCAACCACCTCATCCTCTGTGATCCCCTTCTCCTCCTACCTTCAGTCTTTCCCAGCATCAGGGTCTTTTCAAACGAGTCGGCTATTTGCTTCAGGTGGCCAAAATATTGGAGCTTCAGCTTTAGCACCAGTCCTTCCAGTGAATATTCAGGGTTGATTTCCTTTAAGATTGACTGGTTGGATCTCCTTACAGTCCAAGGGACTCTCAAGAGTCTTCTCCAGCACCACAGTTTGAAAGCATCAGTTCTTCAGGCTGACCTGGTTACTTGGCT
Organism: Moschus berezovskii; assembly: GCF_049115385.1. Taxonomy (NCBI): domain Eukaryota; kingdom Metazoa; phylum Chordata; class Mammalia; order Artiodactyla; family Moschidae; genus Moschus; species Moschus berezovskii. The sequence goes on along the minus strand of NC_142486.1, from coordinate 30,217,720 downwards.
TCTAATAATATGTGGCCAAAGTGATGGGCTGTCCTCCTGAGATTAGTTTACAAAGACTCTGGTTCCGCCTCACTTACCCTCTCTCACTCTTCCCTGCTCTCTCTTGGATGGAATCCACCTTCTGTGTTAAAAGCTGCCCCAGGGGGCAGTCCAAGTGGCAGTCAGGACCTGTGGCTTCTAATAGCCGCGTGAGTGAACCTGGACATGGACTGTTCTCCAGTTGATCCTTGAGATGAAGACTACAGCTTTGTGAGGCACCTTGAGTTAAACGACTGAACAAAATCACATGAGATTCTTGACCCACAAAAACAGTAAAGCCTAGTTCCATGCTATTAAGAAATAGATACATCATATACTTTGCAGTCAGACTGGCTTGAGTTTGACCCTAGTTCCATTTGTGCAAACTTGATCAAGGTAACAACTACTCCACAGCTCAGTTTCATCTTCTGTAAAGAGAATCACAGCACCTATATATCAGAGTTGTTATAAAGATTAAATAATCTGATGTATGCTGAGGACTTAGTCCGCTGCCTGGCACATAGAATTACTTTATGAATGTCAATTATCGTAAATATTCTAAATGGAGGGGCCATGTATTTCTGAATGGACAGGCCTCTTGTGTACTTTCTGTGCTGTTGTTTTCCCTTGGCTTATGGTTGAGGCTGTAAGGATTCAGACATCCAGGGATGAGCTATCCCAGGGGTCTTCCAATGCAGAAAGGGGGTTTGCTTTCTGTTCCAGGAAAAGCACAGGATAGCTGCCTGTTTTGTACTTGCTGTATAAAAAGTCTAAAAACCACAGAATCTGATGCCAGTTATTATGCTGACTGTAGACATGATTAATTGGTTGTCTATTCTGAGCATTAATACTTATTCCCATAGATACCTGATTACAATGACTAATTAGACAAAAGTTCTTTTCAAAGCCTGTTTGAATTGTAGCTCTAGTGTAATAAACCCCTAAGTCTTTATTCAATTTGTACTTGATTTTTTTTTCCCTTGCACTTTCTCTTACAGGAATTGATAAGTTGTTTAGACACATTTAATAGAGAGGAAAAGAACAAAATTAGGTTTTGCCACTTTATGAAAGTGACTTTTAAATGTCTTACCTCTAAATAAAAAGACCTTCCTTTTAATCCACTCGATGAGTTGGAATTTTCAGGAAAATTTAGATGGGCTCATTTCCATGATGGGCTTCCCTGGTGGCCCAGATGGTAAGGAATCTTCCTGCAATGCAGGAGACCAGGGTTCAATCCCTGGGTCAAGAAGATCCCCTGGAGAAGGGAATGGCAACCTACTCCAGTATTCTTGCCTGGAGAATCCCATGGACAGAGGAGCCTGGGGGGCTACAGTCCATGGGTCACAAAGAGTCGGACACGACTGAGTGACTAACGCTTTCACTTCACTGTTTCCATGATTAGGTGAGGACGACTAATGGTCTTGCCAGCAACGAAAGGTGGATCGCCTTGTACGTAAAATGAACTAGCTTTCACAGAACTCCCTGTGTTTATTCTGGGCACCACACATCACAGATCCGGGCAGTTTGTTTTGTGTCATCTCAGGCTTATGTTTCCTCTGCTCTTTCATGACATTCAAAGTGCATCTGGGATGTGAAAATCCTCTTAGAAAATAATTATTTTGAAGCATCACATGAATAATAGGACTGTGGGGAAAAAAGGAATAGAATGTTCTGGGACTTTTTACCCCCCAAAGCAGCAGATCGTATGAACTGCTCTATTATATTCATCAAAGGAGTCTTTGTTCCAGGATCATCCTCTTGGGGGAGAATCTTGTTCCGATGCTTATAAGTGAGGATGTGGAGGAAAAGCATCAGATGTATTTCAGCTGTCATTGTTTGTGGAGGTGAAATGGCAAGACAAGAGACTTGCCCCTGCTGTCCTGAGCTCGTCTTTCTCCGTATCTTCTAACCATAGTGCTGCGGGGCCCGAGGTAACATTACTCAAATTAGACCATTCAGGCAGGAAAATGGGTGGAGATGATGTCAACACATAGTGTATCTTCAGCATGGGTCTCAGGCAAACATTCTGGATATCACAAAACTGCAGCTCCTTCAAATTCTCTCCTGCCAAACCTGTTCCATTTCCAGTATAACCCCTAGCAGAGCCATAGCTTGGACTTCCCAGGTGGCACTAGTAGTAAAGAAACTAGCTGCCAATGCTGGAGACATAAGAGACACGGGTTCGATCCCTGGGTTGGGTAGATTCCCTGGAGGAGGTTGTGGCCACCCACTCCAGTATTCTTGCCTGGAGAATCCCAGGGATGGAGAAGACTGGCGGGTTACAGTCCATAGGGTCATGCAGAGTCAGACACCACTGAAGTGACTTAGTATGCGCATAGCCATACCTTAGGAGACAAGACATATGGGAAGAGATGGAGAAATTCTTAACAAAAAGAGGGTGTGCAGTGATGATTTCAGTGTTTTGCCATCCATTTAATCATATACCATCTCAGATTCTTTACCATCTGAGCCACCAGGGAAACCCAATCATTCTACACGGAATACTTACCATTTGCCAGGCACTGAAACCTCTTTATTGAGAAAGCTAAAATTCCAAATGGGTCATGATAATGCCCCTGGGAACTACAGACCAAATCTTAAAAAAAAATGCAAGCTATTGTATTTTAAATATCAAATAAACTGCAAAGATATTTTAAAATCTTTTCTACCTAACCCATACTTAGACAGTTTTAACTAAGTTCCAGAACAGCTATCAGGCTTAAAAAAGTTTTTTTTTGTTTGTTTGTTTTCTACTGTGAAATATTTAGGATGCAAAACAAGTATAAAGAATATTTTAGTGAGCTTCCAGGTCTTTACTACATAGTTTAAGAAATAAAACAACATAAATTTAACTGAGATCCTTTGAGGCACTTCCTTAGCCTCATTCTGCCCTGTCGACCCACAGAATTGCTATCTTGATTTTTATGTTATCATTCCTAGAGGCGTGTTTGTTTAATACAGGAATTCTAACTCATTAAGATAGGGATGAAAGAAAGAGTGTTTTTGTGCAACTGTGTGTCCATTTAAACCAGACTATTTTGAAGAATTTAAAAAAAAAAAAAAACAATTGAGCGATGGTTTGAATGTTGGATCTCGATTCTCCACTGTGCTATAGTGAATGGCATTAATTTCATACTTGAACATTCACATTTTCTACTGAAGGGTTATCTTCTAAGGGTGCTTTGGTTGTAAATGGTGGAGAAGCCTAGGTGGAACCCAAGACTGAGAATGTACGAAGGAATTGAGTCAGGGTCTGGGAGATACTTCCTCTCTCACACCTCTGCTTCTCTCCACGCGTCTGTTTGATCTTACCTGCTCGGCATCCAGACTTTCTCAAAAACAAGGGTATTCACAGGGCTCCTAGAAGCTGAGGCTCCAACACTTTGGCCACCTGATGCAAAGAGAGTCGTCTCATTGTAAAAGACTTCATGTTGGGAAAGATTGAAGGCAAAAGGAGAAGAGGGTGGCAGAGGATAAGATGGTTAGATAGCATCACCAACTCAATGGACATGAATCGGAGCAAACTCTGGGAGATAATGAAGGACAGGCAAGCCTGACGTGCTGCAGTCCATGGGGTCGCAAAGAGTTGGACATGACTTAGCAACTGAACAACAACAACATATATGTGTGTTTATGTGTGTGTGTATCTATATAATGTATGTGTGTGTGTATATATATGTGTGTGTGTGTGTATATATGCATGTATGGTGGTGTTGGTTTAGTTGCTAAGTCATGTCTGACTCCTTGCAATGCCATAGACTGTAGCCCACCAGGCTCCTCTGTCCATGGAATTTCCTAGGCAATCCTGGAAGTGGGTTGCCATTTTCTTCTCCAGGGGATCTTCTTGACCCAGGGATCAAACCTGCATCTCCTGCACGGGCAGGCAGATTCTTTACCACCGAGCCACCAGGGAAGCCCCATATACATGTATACCTGTATATATACATATTCATATATACTATATTTTGTATGCTGCTGCTGCTGCTGCTAAGTCACTTCAGTCGTGTCCGACTCTGTGCGACCCCATGGATGGCAGCCTACCAGGCTCCGCTATCCCTGGGATTCTCCAGGCAAGAACACTGGAGTGGGTTGCCATTTCCTTCTCCAATGTGTGAAAGTGAAAAGTGAAAGTGAAGTCGCTTAGTCATGTCCGACCCTTAGCGACCCCACGGTATCTTTTATTTAGTATGTTGAATGTATATATATATGTGTGTATTATGACACTCAGTTAAATGTGAATTTCAGATTTAAAAAGAAAGGTTTTGTGTTTTTTTTTAAAGTGTGTTTTTTATCCAATATTTGGACATACTTACATAAATACTGTATTTTTTTGTCAAAAATTTAAATTTCAGTGGGAATCCTCTATTTATCTGGCCATTCTAAGTAGGTTCTACAATACAGATTTTAAGCCCAACCCCATGAAGAGACAGGTTTTCCCTTCCTCTCAGTTCCTGGGAGGGAAAGGACTCTGATTGGTCCAGTTCACTTGGACAATGACTTGGAGGATTAAAAAAAGAAAAAAATCAGCTCTGGGCTGAGTCATGTTGTTTAAGCAGGGCTTCTAGAAGACCATCTGGGGGGTGAGGGGAGCAAATAAGGAAGGTGACTGGGAGGTCAGTTCAGTTCAGTTCAGTTCATTTCAGTCGCTCAGTCGTGTCCGACTCTCCGCGACCCCATGAATCACAGCACAAAATCTGTGTTTACAAGCTAGTGGAGATTGCTCTCTTCGATCCCTTCTGCTTTCGTTTCTCAAGGACAGTGTGTTATAATGTGGTAGTTAGGAGCCCAGGCTCTGGAGTCTGCCTCTCAGCCATGATTTCTCCCTCCACCACTCACAAGTGCTGTCATCCTGTGCAAGTTATTTGATATCAGTTTCCTTAACAAAAATGAGGGTCATGATAATGGTAACTATTTCATAGATTGTTGTGAAAATTAAGTGAGCGGATGATATGTGAAGTCCTTAGTACCCTGCTTGAAAAATAGTAAAATTTTACAACTGTGGTGTTATTTTTCTCCTGCAATAGCAGTGGTTTTTCAGGAAGGATGTCCAGGAAGAGGGACAGGGAACTAGTTTCATTTACTAAAACCACCATAACCCAATCTTCAGCTTTATTCTTCCAAATCTTTAAGTCCAAAAATCTATTAATATTTCTCTAAAGGCCCAGGTTGTAAATATTTTAGACTTCATCGGTTATTGGATTTTTGTTACAGTGACTCAGCCGAGCTGCTGTAGCAGCCACTGAATTTATAAACATATGGTCACGGTTGTGTTCCAATAAAACTTTATTTATGAAAGCAGGTGGTGGCCTAGATTTGGCGGGTAGACCATAATTTGCTGACCCCTGCTCTAGCCCTTCCAGCATCACAATCACCCACTTTTTCTTTTTTTTCAAATGAGCTTATATTAATTATTTCTCTTGTCCCCAATCTCTATCATGGATTTCAGGGACATTCAGTGGTGAATATTTAGAATAATTCCAGGAAAGCAGTTTGGTAATCTGCTTTTAAAAATAATTTTTATTGGTTTTTATTGGTATAGTTGCTTTACAATATTGTGTTAGTTTCTTTCTACTGTACAGCAAAGTGAATCAGCTATACATACACATATAGCCCTTCTTTTTTGGATCCTAAGTAAGGTCACCACAGAACACTGAGTAGAGTTTACAGTAAGTTCTCTTTAGTTATTTGTTGAGAGTCTTAAAACTGTCCACATCTACCACACTTTATTCATTGCTGTGACAAATATTGATTAAGAATTCACAGTATGTCAGGTACCCTACTGGCTACTATTGGGTATCTCTTCTAAAGAAATCATCAGAGAAGGGTATTCAGACAAACACAAAAATCAAAACCTTTTATCACAGTGCAATTTATAATAGTGAATAATTAGGGGGGAAAAAAGCCTGTTTTAATCCGACTTAAGCATTTACTAGTTAGGGAAATTGAGAAACAAAAGCATCCAATGGAATATTATGCAGTCATAACAGATGCCCATTTTTCCTACTAGTGTAAATGTTATTTGTTTTCAAGTTTCAGAATCAACCTATAAAGAAAGCATTAATGTCTTAATTATGGAATGAGGATAGAATATAAGTATTATCAAAACTGACAAATTAAAAGAAAAACTAGTCAGGATTTTCCCTGGCAATCCAGTGGTGAAGACTCTACATTTCTCCTGCAGGGGTCATGGGTTCAATCTCTGGTGCAGAAACTAAGATCTCACATGCTGTGTGGTGCAGTCAAAAATTTAAAAAAAAAAAAAATTTTAAATAAAAACTAGAGTTAATAGAAGTTCAGAAGCATAGGGAGGAAAACAAGACAAAGATCTTGAGAGTGAGGGTTAGGCATGTTATCTACAATTATCATGGTGACCAAGCAGGAAATAAGAAAAATAATGGCATAATTATTATAATTATTGGGAGAAGAATAAGGAGAAAAGATATATCTAGAGTTGGTGATAGAAATAAACTCAATTCCCATCTATCACAGCAGGAAATCAACAGGTAATTATGAAGTAGAAAAATCTAGAAGTCACATATTAAGCTATATGGAAGTAACAGCAAAACTTTAAACACAGATGGTTGAAACCAGTTCTCAAGGGGATCGCAATAGATGCATGTGTGTGCAGGGTAGGGTGTAGGCATAGAGCAGGAGATTATTACACTTGATTATTGAAAAGGAAAATTGTTTACAAAGAGACTGTAATAACATGGGAAAATATTTATAATTTAAGTGGGAAGGCTGGTAACAAATTTCATACACAGTGCCTTCACAAGTATCTAAAAACTAAAAAGAAAATAAACAAAAAGCTATGCATAGGAAGAGTCCTAGAAGGAAACATGCCAAGTTATCCACAGCTCTCTGGGTGAGGGGAAACACCATCATTTTATTTTTGTCACAACTTTCTTTGTTTCTGTATTTTCCCAATTTTCTATGGCAAACATGCACAGCTTTTATAATTCCAAAATAAACTATGTATTAAAAGACTTCAGTGGAAGCCCTTCGGTGCAGTTTGCCATTCTCTTTGTGTTGAAAGTGTTAGTCACTAGGCTCCTCTGTCCATGGAATTCTCCAGGCAATAATACTGGATTGGGTAGCCATTCCCTGCTCCAGGGGATCTTCCTGACCTAGGGATCAAACCCAGGTCTCCTTCATTCCAGGGAGATTCTTTACCATCTGAGCCACCAGGGAAGCCCCGTGCATTGAGCAGTTGGCAAAAAGGATGGTTCTTCTGGGAAGCCATGGGATTTCGCCCTGGTTCTGCTATAGAGCTCTGTCCTTCAGGCAGGTCTCTAGGCTCCCTTCTTCTGCTGCAAAAAGAAGGTTGGAACTAGACGACTGCCAAAGCTTACTTCTTATTCTGGCATCTTGGAATCAATTCCAGGGCAACTTATTGTGTGTGCTCAGTTGTGTTCAACTCTTTGTGACTCCATGGACTACAACCCACCAGGCTCCTCTGGTCGTGGAATTTTCCAAGCAAGAATACTGGAGTAGGTTGCCATTTCCTACTCGGGGGATCTTCCCAACCCAGGGATTGAACTCGTGTCTCTTGTGTCTCCTGCATTGGCAGGCAAATTCTTTACCAACTGCTCCACCTAGGAAGCCCAGGTAACTTAATATATACTTGGAATAACTCCTATTCTTTGATCATCATGGTCCATAAGCCTTGCTTGGTCCCCTTGAAGTGATCTCAGCATCCTTATCAGGTGCTGCTGCTGCTGTGTCACTTCAGTCGTGTCCGACTCTGTGTGACCCCATAGACAGAAGCCCACCAGGGTCCCCCGTCCCTGGGATTCTCCAGGCAAGAACACTGGAGTGGGTTGCCATTTCCTTCTCCAATGTGTGAAAGTGAAAAGTGAAAGTGAAGTCGCTCAGTCGTGTCTGACCCTTAGCGACCCCACGGACTGCAGCCAACCAGGCTCCTCCATCCATGGGATTTTCTAGGCAAGAGTACTGGAGTGGCTTGCCATTGCCTTCTCCTTATCAGATAAATAAAGCCTATTGTTGGAGCCATGGGGTAAATGGAGAGAGAATGGGTCTCAGAGTCCAGTAAACCTAGCTACTCAGGAGTTGTGTTCCCTGCACTCCACTCTTGCACAACATGTGCAGTGGTGACTGGTCCATAGTAATTGTAAGGACAAAACCTCTTTGAACTTAGCTTCTCATCATTAAGAGGAGGTAATAAAAATTCTTATGTCCTAGGGTCATTGTGGGGATGAGAGAGATTGCATGGTCAAGGCCATAGCACAGTGTGTGGTATATGATCAGTTCAGTTCAGTCGCTCAGTCATGTCCGACTCTTTGTGACCCCATGAATCACAGCACGCCAGGCCTCCCTGTCTATCACCAACTCCCGGAGTTCACACAAACTCATGTCCATCAAGTCAGTGATGCCATCCAGACATCTCATTCTCTGTTGTCCCCTTCTCCTCCTGCCCCCAATCCCTCCCGACATCAGAGTCTTTTCCAGTGAGTCAACTCTTCGCATGAGGTGGCCAAAGTATTGGAGTTTTAGCTTTAGCATCAGTCCTACCAATGAACACCCAGGACTGATCTCCTTTAGAATGGACTGGTTGGATCTCCTTGCAGTCCAAGGGACTCTCAAGAGTCTTCTCCAACACCACAGTTCAAAAGCATCAATTCTTCGGCGATCAGCTTTCTTCACAGTCCAACTCTCACATTCATACATAACCACTGGAAAAACCATAGCCTTGACTAGACAGACCTTGGTTGGCAAAATAATGTCTCTGCTTTTTAATATGCTATCTAAGTTGGTCATAACTTTCCTTCCATCAGTGCTTGATAAATGAAAACTGTCATGACAGCGTTAAACCTTCTTGTGTTTATAAAACCTGGCATTAAGCTATATTTTGCATTCATTATCTTGTTGAATCTTACCACACTCTTGCCATTGGGGAGGCATTTCTGTTGGGTTTAGGACACAACATAAAGTTACGGTTAAGAGCACATAACCTGGAGAATGCCAGCCTGCCATTGTCATTGATTGGGCAACTTCCAGAACCTCTTGAAGCATCCCTTTTTACATCTGTTAAATGGGGATGTTAATCAAATGCCCACCTCAGAGATGGTTGTGAAAAGCAAATAAACAGCTGTGTATTAACTACATGGAGCAGTGTCTAGTCCATAATATTATTGGCTATTATTATTCTTGTCTTATAGCTGAGGTCACTGAGGCTGAAAGCAGTTGGGTATTTTCCTATTTGGTCACATATTTAGGAGTGAAGCTGTGATCCTGGACAGTGACATACCAGCACTTGTTTCTTAAACATCACGCTGTATTTTCCATCTCCCTAGTTAACTATTGAGTGAATACTGATAAAAATGCCCAGATGAACTGTATGCTCCTGTAGAATTGCATATTTAGGTCAGAGGAAGTAAAATCTGATAAGAAGTGTTGTGATCTGAACAATTACATCAATGACAACCAGAGAGTTGCAAATGCCTAATTTTGTGGCCAAGCTGAAGATGAGTAATGGCATTTAGAAAGGGCTTATCACTGGTCCTGCAAAGCCTGAATATGGAGCAATCACTTACTGTCGACTTCCTGGTTGCTACCTAGAGTCTGGATGGCTTGTCAGTGTGCCAGGAAGCAGAGGTGGAGGGGTCAGTGGTTTTGTATTGCAAATTATGGAACAAAAGAGAAATATGATTGCAAAATTCCCTGAAAACACAGATAACCTGTCCAAAGTGATTTATTGCAACCAGAGTTTCATCATTTCTTCCTGGCTAGGGGTTTCTGTTTGTACATTCGTGTCGACCTCTCTCCCCATAAAGGGAGCCCAAGTGTAACTGCTCCTGGACCTTTGCTGGGTGTAAGTGTTCAAATACATCTTCAGGTAAAGCTCAAGCTTAAGAGGAATCTTTTTCAATCTCACAGTCACTGGGTGCTTATGTTATGCCAGGAACTGATGATATAAATAGGAATAATAATTGCTAATATTTTAAACTGTAAATTGAGGCTGTATCACTGAATCTAAGATGACAGCAATAACTTACTTTTATTTCATGTACCGCTAAGGAAAAAAAACACCCCATCTAGTAACCTGTATTGTATTATCCATTGTAAGCCACCGTCCAGTTTTTAAAGATGATAAAACGTGGCAAATGTACACTATAGAAGTGATGAATGCACTGTTAGCTCATTTGGTCTGTCAGTCAACTCTACAAAACAGATATTAATATATACCCCCTTCGAGAAGAGGAAACTGGTTCCAAAACATTAAACAGTTTGACAAAGTTATGCACCTAGTAAGAGAGAGGTAGGTAGGTAGGTTTAGTCACTCAGTCGTGTCTGACTCTTGTGAGCCCCATGGGCTGTTGCCCGCCAGGCTCCTCTGTCCATGGGATTTCCCAGGCAAGAATAGTGGAGTGAGTTACCATTTCCTTCTCCAGGGGATCTTCCCAACCCAGGGACTGAACCCAGGTCTCTTGCACTGAAGAAAGACTCTTTATTGATTGAGCCACCCAGGGAAGTCAGTAAAAGAGAACCACACTTTAAATCTAGGCAGCTTGGTGCAAGCCCATGCACTTCCAAGAACTTGCAGGTCATTTGCTCTCCAGGTACTTGAGGCAGAATGCTTTCTGGCTTCTTTAATCTCCTTCCTCAGCTGAGCCTCGGGCCTGTCTTCACAGCTTCCAGCCTCCCCTGCTCCACAGACTGACTTTCTAGCTGCTTTAAGAGGCCAGTAGGGCCCAGGACATCCATAATTCCTTTCCTGGATTTTTTTCTGTACCGGAAATCTCTGGTTACAAACAATAGAAATGAACAATGACCTACATTAGCAGAAGGTGGAGTTTATTGGTGAGAAAAGAGGCAGTTGGCAGAATGGACACAAAAGTGGGACCCAGGGCAACACAAGGAGTCTGGTTGCAACTACTTGAAGGGAAATGGATCAACCATTTCTGTTTCACTGTCACAAAGCTTACAAGAGAAACTTCCAGGCCAGAAAGTCCAGTTGGCTTGATGTGAGTTATTGCAGGGGATGCTCACTGGTGGCTCCCAATATCAAGCACAGCGGGAGTTCCCTCAAGAGGAAATTTGGGTGAAGTGTGCAGACTCTGGGGTCCAGCTGCCTTCTCTCCTGCAAGACCGGATCTGCCTGCAAATGGGGTGATCTTGGACAACTTACCTAATCCCTCTGTACCTCTGTTCCTTCATCTGTAACAAGGAGACCATAACAGCCCGAACCCACAGGACTGTTGTTGTGGAGGGCGGTGGAATGCAAGGGATAAAGTGTCACACTCTGCATATATTGGGCTTCCCAGGTGGCACTAGCAGCAGAGAACCCACCTGCCAATGCAGGTAGATGTAAGAGACGCAAGTTCAGTCCCTGAGTCAGGAAGATCCCCTGGAGGAGGGTATGGCAACCCACTCCAGTATTCTTGCCTGGAGAGTCCCATGGATAGAGACTGGCAGGCTGCAGCCCATAGCGTCACACAGAGTCAGACACGACCGAAGCAGGACTTATCTCACACTTGCATATACTAAGTGCTTAATAAATGATAATTACGATTGTCTACTCACACAACAAACATCAAAGGCAATGGCTTTTTGTTGTAGAATCTTCCCGATATCCAGAGTTTCATGCATTACTTTTTTTTTCAAAAGTACCCTGAGACCCTAAGGTTGGAAACACCTCCTGTTTGACTCTTTGGAGCTCTCACTAGGTACTCAGAATTTCTATCTGAAATACCCGATACTTGACTGTATATAATGATTACATATACACACATATATAAATGACTATTTATATAATGTCTAATAAATGACTAATTTATTGGTATGTAAATGACTATATAAATGGTATATAAATGACTAATTTCTAAAGCCTATGTATGCCTTATTTAACTTTCCCCAGTATTTATCCTCTGTGTCCAGCACTTCAGTAGTGTCTATGATTTATGTGCCAGGAGAAAATATCATTATCATTCATGAGCTTATGACTTATTAGGTCAGGGATTTCCAACCTTTGTATCATTGGTTATTTTGTCAGTTCTTGGTTCTGGGGCCTGTCCTGTGTTCTGTAGGATCCATGGTCTTCATTCCTATCTGCCAGTAGCAAATTTGCCTCCCCCTCCCTAGTTATGAAAACCAAAAATGCCTGAAGACATTTCCAAATGGCCCCTGGGAAGGCAATATTGCCCCTGGTTGAAAACCACTATTGTAGATGAATCAAAGTTTCATAATAACCTACTTATGTCTGTCTAGTTTATCCTCTATAAAATTTCCAGGCCCTGAAAGAGTAGCTGGAATGTAGTAGGTGCCAGCTGCTGCTGCTAAGTCACTTCAGTCGTGTCCGACCCTTAGCGACCCCACGGACTGCAGCCCACCAGGCTCCTCCATCCATGGGATTTTCCAGGCAAGAGTACCGGAGTGGCTTGCCATTGCCTTCTCCAAGTAGGTGCCTAATATTTGCAAAATGATCAAATAAACCTGAATCACAGCCATCTTCCACTAGAAATATAACAAACCAACAAAACTCCACCTTCCCCACCCCCTATCACTTTCTGAGTCAATGTAGACTCCTCGGCAAACATCCAAAGCCCGCAAAGATATAGATCCAGCCTATATTCTCAGTCTTGTTCACCAATGAAGACTAAGGCAGTCCTCATGGACTAATTTCAGCATATTTATTTTTTTACAAAACAAACCCAACTGTCTGGCGAGAAAGCTCTCTAGCCAGCTGCATTTTTCCTGCCCTAAGAGATCTGTTTGGAGAACTCTCAAACAAATATCTCAGTCGCCAACGTGACACTAAGAGGTAAACCCTACACGAATAAGCAATGATAAGGATTTATCACACAAGAATAAAGCTTACTCCCCTCCTTGGCTGACACAGATTTGAAATGGTATAGCAAAGACTCTAGTTGGAAAGAGCCCAAGTTCAAGAAAGCCCAAGTTCCTTCACTTCTTTCTGGCTCCCTGACCTTGGGAATGGGGATGAGTGTGTGTGTGTGTGTGTGTGTGTGTATGGTTCTCCAGGTCTGAATTTTAAGCCTTTTCATATCTGTCCACTGGGATTCCCAGGTGGTTCAATGGTAGAGAAAATGCCTGCCATTGCAGGAGATGTGGGTTCAATCCCTGGGTCAGGAAGATCCCCTGGAGAAGGAAACTGTCGTGGTCCACACGGGTTGGAAAAGAATTTCCAGACACGAGGCAGAATGATGGGAAAATAAAGTTTATTAGAGTGGGAGATTCTGTTAGAACAGTGGACCAACTCAAGGGAGAGCTGAACACTTTCACAGGCTAGTAGCCAATTTTTCTAGCCTCAAGACAGAAAATTCCTACTGAAATGGTGGCATTAGGTGATTGGTTAAGTTGCTACAGGTAGGTAGGTTTAATCACTCAGTCATGTCCAACTCTTGTGACCCCATGAACTGTCACCCACCACGCTCCTCTGTCCGTGAGATTTCCCAGGCAAGAATATTGGGGTGGGTTGCCATTTTCTTCTTCAGGGGATCTTTCCAACCCAGGGATTGAACACAGGTCTCCTGCACTGTTTGCAGACCCTTTACCAACTGAGCCACCAGGGAAGACTTGAATACTATAGGGTGGGTATTTTACCTAAGATGGGGTCAGGGAACGGGCGGGTTTAGATCTGGAAGCTTATGGCAACAGTTGCTATGGGTCTTGGTCAGTTCCAGACAGTTTTATCCAGTAACCTTAGTACAAGGCTCCACAGAAATGGCAACCCACTCCAGTATTTTTGCCTAGGAAATCCCATGAACAGAGGAGCCTGGCAGGCTACAGTCCATGGGGTCACAAATGAGTCGGACACGACTGAGCGACTAAACAATAACCATCTGTCCATTAGGTGCAGCCCTGAGTTAATAGCAGGAGGCCTGGGCTCTCAGCTCATCCTCTTCTAGGGTCCGTCTAGGTCCCAACAAAAGTTTTTCTAGGGACTTCAGTGCAGAGATGTGCACAGAGCTGATAAAAGCAGGGTGAAGAACAGAACATGTGTGGCTTTTCCAGCGGGGATGGTTCTTGTTTAAACTTTGGTTTTACATTTGTTTTGATATTTGAATTTGAAGCAAGGCCAGGAAAAAGGAAAATCTGCAATTATAATTGCTTCTTATCCTGTCAAAATGAAACTCTCAAGTGAAATGGTAGGTTAGAGTGGAACAAAACAGCAATGGGCTCTGGGGTTAAGAGACTCAGGTTCCAATTTGGGTTCTATAATGGAGCAGTACCCTATGGGGCCTTTCCTGGACAGTCCCTTCCTCCATTTTCACTACTTGAGCTCCTCTCTGAAGGACCTAGATAACAGTGTCTAACAGTACATTTCCTGAGTTGTTTTACAGGTGCTAAAACACTCACCAGATGGAAGACATTAGCGACTTGATAACCATGAGCACATAGCCCCCAGGCCTATTGGAGCCTAAGGACTGATAATGTTAAACGCTGTGACCTCAGCCAATCAGAGAACTGTGCATGAAGTGATCATAGCCTCTGGGATGCCCCCCCATCCCTTAGCCTTCAAATATGCTTTGCTAAAACCCATTGAGGAAATTGGGCTTTTTGACCATTATCTATCCTGGACTCCTTGTTTAGTGCTTGCAACAAACATTGGACTTTCCTTCACCATAACTTGGTGTCAGTAGACTGGCTTTACTGCATGCAGGCAAGGAAACCCAAGTTTTCTTTAGTAACAGAACCTCTAGTAAATTAGTGGCAGACTCCAGGTTCAGCACTTGGCACTGAATCAGGTTTGACACCCTTTATTCTATGAACCTTTGACCTGTGAGTATCTCCTTTGCTGCAGAATGAGCCAGGTCATCTGCCTCTGGAAGTTTCTGTAGCTCAGAGTTGGTAAGGAGTCTCCTCCAGAATCCCAGACCAGTTTCCAGTCACCTTTTGATTGGCAATCCCAAAGGACAAAGGGAAAAGAACTCAGGGTCTTGATTTCAAATCACAAGCCCACTGCTCATTAACTGTACGACATAGCTTCACCTCTATGACTTGCAATTGATTTTGTGGGGTTTCTGTTTTGTTTTGCTTTTATTTGTTTTTATCTTTCGAGAGGAGTAGTATTTACCAATCTACTAAGCTTACATCAGAAGCTATGATTCTTTGGTCACAAGCAATAGAATCTGGCTTTGAATCACTTAAGCCAAAAGGAATTAATTAAAAATTAATTAATTAAAAATACATGGAGTAGCTTCCAGTATAGAACAAAGCAGACAGTAAAAAGTGTCTGGGCCTCTCCAAAAGGTCTTAGTAGCACAAATCTCTTGATGGTTATATCAGCCAGGATTTTCCAGAGAAAGAGTCAATAGATGCTTGGAAAGACTGAAGGCAAAAGGAGAAGAGGGCAGCAAAGGATGAGATGGCTAGATAGCATCACTGACTCAATGGACATGAGTTTGAGCAAACTCTGGGAGATACTGAAGGACAGGGGTGCCTGGCATGCTGCAGTCCATGGGGTCACAAAGAGTTGAACATGACTTAGAGACTGCACAACAGCTACTATCTATCTGTTTATCTATGCATCTGTCTGTCTGTCTGCCTTTCATCTATCTACCTATCACCTAGCTATCAAAGAAATTTATTATATGGAATTGGTTCACATAATTATAGAGTTTGAGAAGTTCCACTTTCTACTGTAGACTCATAAAAGCTGGCAGTGTAATTCCAATCCAAATTCGAAGGCCTGGGAACCAAGGGAGTTGACTAAGTTCCAGTCTGATGTAAAAGACCAATGTTCCAGCTTGAAAACAGAAAGAAAGAGCACATTTTCCCTTATGAAAAGGGAAAGTGTTAGTTGCTCAGTCATGTCTGACTCTTTGCAATCCCATTGAGTATAGCCCACCAGGTTCCTCTGTCCATGGAATTCCCCAGGCAAGAATACTGGAGTAGGTTGCCATTCCTTTCTCCAGGGGATCTTCCCAACCCAGGGACTGAACTCATGTCTCCTGCATTGCAGGCCGATTGTTTACCATCTCAGTCACCAAGGAAGACTCTATTTTTCTATTCAGGTCTCCAACTGATTGACTGAGGCCCATCCACATTGAGAGTAGCAATCCTCTTTATTCAGACCAGCCAGTGATCCAATCAAGTTGACACATAAAATTAACCAGCACAGTGGTCTCACCCAGATGCTAACACTGGAATAAACAAACCTTAGTGGTTTCCATGGTCCTTGTACCATTTCACTTAAGAGTCAGAGTCCCAGGAAAGAATCAAATTGGTTGATATTAGGTCATGTGCCTGTCCCTTCTGTATTGGGGTAGTGAGAAAAATAATCTGGCAGCAATACCCAGCACATCATAGGTGTTCCCTGTTTGGTAGCTATTGTTATTATTTTTGTCTCTCTCCTTTCTGTGCCTTATTATCAGTAACTCAGTGACTCATCACAGAATATCTCTGCAACCTGATTATCCTGAAAACAACCTCCTCAACACCTACCCGTCAAATTTGCTTCTTCCCCAGCAACAATACACACAATTTAGGTGTTAAACAGTGTGATAACAGTTATTTCAGTTCTTGCCACAGTGTTTACCAATTTTTAGAAGTCTTGCCTGCAGGAAGCACTAAGCATTATCACTCTATGAAAGTAATGCTCCAGGTTATGCTTCCTAATAGAACTAGTCGAGTCCTAGTAACCCTTCTCCCTGCCCAACCCACTGGAAGCACAGCCAAGTCCTAACCAGGGAGGAAGGAGAGCCTGGGGGCCTGCTGGGGTTGAGCCTAATTAGTTGGAGTCTGTTAGAGTTGTGGCCTCTTGGAGGTGGGGCCTGTTAGGGGTGGGGCCTGTTGGGGGTGGGGCCTGTTGGGGTGGAACCGGAGCCTTCTGGTCGGCAGATCAGCCAGCTCACTTAAAGACACTAGATCTTGAGTTTCTTCCAGCCCCAAGGCTGTACTTTGACACTTGTCTCATCTGAAGTGATTCATCATTCTTACATGTCCATATATTCATATATTATCTGAACAAATATCTGAAAAGATTCTGCTGCTGCTGCTAAGTCACTTCAGTCGTGTCCGACTCTGTGTGACCCCATAGACGGAAGCCCACCAGGCTCCCCCGTCCCTGGGATTCTCCAGGCAAGAACACTGGAGTGGGTTGCCATTTCCTTCTCCAATGTGTGAAAGTGAAAAGTGAAAGTGAAATCGCTCAGTCGTGTCCGACCCTTAGCGACCCCACGGACTGCAGCCCACCAGGCTCCTCCATCCATGGGATTTTCTAGGCAAGAGTAGTGGAGTGGCTTGCCATTGCCTTCTCCGGAAAAGATTCTACTTTTAACAATTATGCAAAGAGAAGAGTGTTGTCTCTCCTGGCCCCCCTTCCCTCCACTCTCTGTTTCAAACTGGCCTGGAGCAGGTGCCCCTCACCACCAACCCCTCTAGCTCTGGTATACTTCTGCAAAACCTTGGACAGGTTGCAACAGCTTTGAAAAAGGAAAAGATCAATTTCCCGATGCCAGCTTGCTAGAAAGGATCTATTTTCCTCTTCAACTATACTAATGTGATTACATGTTCCTAGTCCACAGGACTGCCCTACGTTAGCAACTATTTTTCCTAAGATGTAGCCTACTGCATTGGGCTTGGGACCAAAAGATGTGAGTTAAAATTTTGTGTGCTGGATTTTATTGTTGACTCTTCTTCACCCTTCTCTCTAACCATGCCCCTTGCCTTATGACTTTTATGTTCTTCCACCAAAGGAGTGGAAAATAATTTCCCATTCCTCTAATTTAGGTTCAGCCAAGAAACTTCCTTTAGTCCAGAGAATGAAGCAGAAATGATGTGGTACCAGTTCTGAAATTATACCTTCTGAGGCCTTGCCTGCTCCTCTTTGCTTTCTTGCATCTCTGCCATGCCAGGAGAGGAACATGCCCAGGGTAGTGCAACAGACGAAAGGCACACAGAGCAGAACAGAACCACCTTGCCCATTCCCAGCCAACCCATAGAACTGGAGCTACATAGATGCTTATTATTGCATGTTGTTGAGATATTGAGGATATTTGTCACGCAGCAGAATTGAACATTTATATTTGGCTCATGGGCTTCCTAGGTGGCTCAGTGGTAAAGAATCTGCCTGCCGATGCAGCAGACACTGGTTCGATCTCTGGCTTGGGAAGATCTTCTGAAGGAGAAAATGGCAACCCACTCCAGTATTCATTCTGGGAAAATCTCATAGACAGAGGAGCCTGGTGGGCTACGGTCCATGGGATAGCACACAGTTAGACACAACTGAGCAATTGAGCACAAGCACAGTTTGGCTTAATTCAGTTCTGTCATTTTGTTCCTGCTTGACTTTGGTCATGTCTGTTTCTTCTACTTTTTCAACAAGAGATTGAACTAGAAGTTTCCTAAGTATCTTTTCATCTCTGAAGTTATTCAGTGTCTTCTCCAGACCTCCCATAGTCCCATTAGTGGAATATCCCCCAGGATCTTTGGGTTGAGATTTTATTACGTCAAGCTAGTGATTTATTGCAGAGAAGGCAATGCAAGCCACTCCAGTACTCTTGCCTAGAAAATCGCATGGACAGAGGAGCCTGGTGGGCTGCAGTCCATAGGGTCGCTACTAGTAGGACACGACTGAGCGACTTCACTTTCACTTTTCACTTTCACACATTGGAGAAGGAAATGGCAACCCACTCCAGTGTTCTTGCCTGGAGAATCCCAGGGACGGCGGAGCCTGGTCGGCTGCCGTCTATGGGGTCGCACAGAGTCGGACATGACTGAAGCAACTTAACAGCAGCAGCAATGATTTATTGAGGTGTTTACCTCTCCTGTTCACTGTGAGATCCAGACGAATCAGCTGTGTCTTATTCACCTTTGCAGAGCAAATGTACACCTCAGTGCTGGAACGTGTGTATTCTCAGTTTATGTTTGTTGTAGAAATAACGAAATAACTGAGAGACCATCTAGAGGCAAGTTCATTTGCTTTCCTTCCACAGAGACAAACAGAATTTTCAGATTTACTAGACAACATGCCTGCTATCCCTTATGCAGTGGTGACTTGATCAATTAGCACATTTTTCATTTAATCAATTTAAAACAAACTTACTCAATGCATACAATGTATCAAACTACCTTTAAATTTTCATTTATTTATTCGTTTACCTAGCTATCTGGTTAGCCAGCTATCAAAAGGTAATACATATAAGTGATAGAAAACAAGCACTGTAAATAATATTTAGGCAAAATTAAATCACTCCTGCTCCTTATCTTTCATCCCTTAGGTCACCTCTCTGTCACAGTTTCCTGGGGCTTGTAAAGATTACAAGATATCTTATGGACATATAAGCAAAATGCACCTATCAGTCCTTTTCTACTCTTTCTTATGTAAATAGGAAATAGTTCCACATAACTTTGTGTTTTACCTGTATTAGTTAAATTTCCTTAAAGATGGTACCATATTTGGTAGACATAGCTCTGTCTTAATAGTTTGATAGCTGTATATCATCCCATTTTAGCAGGAGACACAGGAGATGCAGGTTCAATCCCTGGGTCAGGAAGATCCCCTGGGGAAAGGCAGGGCCACCCACCCCAGTATTCTTTCTTGGAGAACCTCATGGACAGACGAGCCTGGAGGGCTCCAGTCTATAGGGTTGCAAAGAGTCGGCCATTACTGAAGCGACTGAGCTGCACACATCCCACTTTATGGATGCGTCATAATTTAAACAATCCTATTTTAGCTTTTTAGGTTATTTCCAATCTTCAGCAAAATTCTTTTGAAAACCTTGACTTGATCTGGGACAGAGGGGATGCGCACTTGACCAAGAGGCCAACTGGGAGTGACATTCAAGCCCACACTCCATTCATCAGACCTAGAGTAGGGCTGTGTCCCCCAGGTGTACAGGTGGAGTAAAGGGGAGCTTCCTGGCCTGGCCCCTCTAAAAGTCTTAGAGAAGTCCTCTTACCGAGTACCCAGCCAATCCCAAGGATCGTAAATCATCTCAGTGAGATGACTAGAAGCCATGGGGAACCACTGCAGACACTAACTACTCAGAAGGAGTAGTTTATCATGAAGAAGCAGAACCAAGTAACAGCTACTGAAGAGAAAGCTGGATGGAAGGCTGGTACTTGAGAAAGGGCCAGAAAAATCAAGGGTGCCAGAGTTGTGAGGTGTCCACAACGAGGGAAAAGGTGGGGCTAACCCCACAGGGGTGGGGCTAGTGATGCTGAACTTTGGGCCTGGGGCAGATGGAGGAGCCCCTGAGGGTCAGCTTGAGGGTTCCTGAAAGTTAACAGCAAAAGGGAAAAGTTAATGGCTGCCAATAGAATCATGAACATCTGGTGAAAAAAATAGAAAACTTTTATTTAACATTTTTTTCCCATCAAAACCTTTTCTTTTCCAAAAAGAAAAAAAGCTATTCCCCTCAAACTCTTCTCCTTCTTCCCATGATCTCACGTCTTTAAATACACCAAACATGGTAATTTTATGAGCAAAGCACATTATACATAATACATTTTTATGTTTCAAAGCTTACAAAATGACTTAAATTCCATAAAGAGTGTTAAATTAAAAAAAAATGAGAAATGCATATATTTCAGTTTCCCCACATTTCTGCTTCATCTGCTATCCTCCATCACAGTGGATTTTTTTTTTTTCTCCTTGGCTTCAACATTTTGGGATATTTTGTAGCTTTAATCTCAAGGTTCCCTTCCAAAATGACCTTATCTCTTCTCCAGACCAGTCCTGGGTTCTGATTCCAGTTCCACTATATATTTGCAGTATAACTTCCAACAGGTCATTGAATCTTCCTTATCTTTATTTTCCTGTCTGGAGAATGGAAACAGTAATATTATTCTTGTAACTATAGTACTTACCCCAGGTTGCCATGATAACC